>NC_053127.1:3227405-3469905 GCF_010015445.1 Perca fluviatilis
GGGGAGACCCCACCTATCTACAGCTAGAGGAGACCCCACCTATCTACAGCTAGGGGAGACCCCACCTATCTACAGGTAGAGGAGACCCCACCTATCTACAGGTAGGGGAGACACCACCTATCTACAGCTAGAGGAGACCCCATCTATCTACAGCTAGGGGAGACCTCACCTATCTACAGCTAGAGGAGACCTCACCTATCTACAGCTAGAGGAGACCCCACCTATCTACAGCTAGGGGAGACCCCACCTATCTACAGCTAGAGGAGACCGTGATAAGCCCTATTTCAACACACGGTGGCGTATCCCTTTAACGCCTGATGGACGCCGCACAGACAGGAAGAACCCAAAAACAGACTCAGAGACAGGAAGATTCAGGGAAGACATTTTAATAGTGAAAAATAATCAGATCGTGACACTGTTGACACTTAATTTAGCTATTCATCTTTCTCCAGTGGTGACGGATGGCCAGGCCACAATTCATTAACAAGCTCCTCAGCTGTTGGGAATGTGGCACCATGTAGTCCAGGATATCCTTCACTGCAGAACTTGAGGTTCTCTCTCAGTCGGCCGGCATCAAAGTGCAGCACCTAAAAAAAAACAACAGAAAAACAACAGAAGAAGATGAGGCGCAGAACAAGTGCAGGGTCTCTGAATGAAAGGGTTAAAAAGGTGGTGAGGATATACGTAGTATCCAGTGGTGTAGTCTATGTGATACGCAGGTATATGCAGTATACCCACTAAGAAAGCACCAGGATAGGATAAATAAAGGGATTTCCACCAAATGTGTCAGAATGCATTAAATGAAATATTTGATGCTCAATTTTCTTGGGGGAGGACACCCAGACCCCCAAACTATGATATATACAGTACAGTATACCCACTACAATACACTAGACTACACTGGTGGTATGCATTTTATAAACATATAAACACAAGTGTGGGCTGGGTAGGGCTGGCAGCAGGAATAAAAAGACTGTCCTCTCCTAAAAAGTACTCCCATAGGTACTATATCTTCATATGGTTTGGAGGACTTGTTGGTAATAAAATACTGAAGTTCAGATGGACTTTTTACTTAACAGCAACACTTTAGAGACGTGGTTCACCTGAGAGACAGCTCTAATGTATCTGAGTTGTCCTAAATATCTGAACCTGCCCAGAACCTGCAGATCCACTTTGGATCCTCCTGACCTCTTTATCTCTAGAATATGGACAGAAAAGACTAAAAAACAAGACTGAAAGGAAACAGGGGTGTCTGTAGAGAGTGAGAAGAACGAGCAGTAAAGGTACCTGTTTATTCGGCACATGCAGGGCGATGGAGACATTATCCCAAACATATAACTCCGTTTGGCTACGACTCAGCTCCTTCACTTCCATCTGATCAGGTCCCACGATCAACTCATATCTGAGAAATAACAGAGACAAAGATAACGTTGAATGCTTTCACTCATTACTATTACTAAAGAAATGGCAGCTACAGAGAGACAACTGGAAACTACAAGTTCTAGGTCAGTTCAGTGTCTGTAATAACAGCAGGATAGATGAGTGTCTGTGGTCAGTTCAGTGTCTGTAAAAACAGCAGGATAGATGAGTGTCTTTGGTGAGTTCAGTGTCTGTAATAACAGCAGGATAGATGAGTGTCTGTGGTGAGTTCAGTGTCTGTAATAACAGCAGAACAGATGATTGTCTGTGGTCAGTTCAGTGTCTGTAATAACAGCAGGACAGATGAGTGTCTGTGGTGAGTTCAGTGTCTGTAATAACAGCAGGATAGATGAGTGTCTGTGGTGAGTTCAGTGTCTGTAATAACAGCAGGACAGATGAGTGTCTGTGGTCAGTTCACTGTCTGTAATAACAGCAGGACAGATGAGTGTCTGTGGTCAGTTCACTGTCTGTAATAACAGCAGGACAGATGAGTGTCTGTGGTCAGTTCAGTGTCTGTAATGGCATCAGGATATATGAGTGTCTGTGGTCAGTTCAGTGTCTGTAATGACATCAGGATAGATGAGTGTCTGTGGTGAGTTCAGTGTCTGTAATAACAGCAGGACAGATGAGTGTCTGTGGTTAGTTCAGTGTCTGTAATAACAGCAGGACAGATGAGTGTCTGTGGTCAGTTCAGTGTCTGTAATAACAGCAGGACATATGAGTGTCTGTGGTCAGTTCAGTGTCTGTGATAACAGCAGGACAGATGAGTGTCTGTGGTCAGTTCAGTGTCTGTAATAATAGCAGGATAGATGAGTGTCTGTGGTCAGTTCAGTGTCTGTAATAACAGCAGGATAGATGAGTGTCTGTGGTCAGTTCAGTGTCTGTAATGACATCAGGATAGATGAGTGTCTGTGGTCAGTTCAGTGTCTGTAATAACAGCAGGACATATGAGTGTCTGTGGTCAGTTCAGTGTCTGTAATAACAGCAGGACAGATGAGTGTCTGTGGTCAGTTCAGTGTCTGTAATGACATCAGGATAGATGAGTGTCTGTGGTCAGTTCAGTGTCTGTAAAAACAGCAGGACAGATGAGCGTCTGTGGTCAGTTCAGTGTCTGTAATAACAGCAGGATAGATGAGTGTCTGTGGTCAGTTCAGTGTCTGTAAAAACAGCAGGACAGATGAGCGTCTGTAGTTAGTTCAGTGTCTGTAATAACAGCAGGACAGATGAGTGTCTGTGGTTCTTACCTGTGTGTCTCACTCATGGCCTCAGGCCTCCAGATGAAGCAGCCGTCTCTGTAAGTGCAGACAGTGTCTGGCTGGTCTTTCAGCAAAGGATAGTCAGAGAACTGGTCCTGGTCTGGACTGTGGACCAGCACAACGTAATTCACTTCCTGTATATACAGGCTTGTCTTAAACACCTTCATGACGGGCTTATCGCCGGAGCAAAACTAGAAAAAAAAGAAGAGGTTTTAATGGACGACTGTACAATACATGAACATTACTTCTGGTTTGAGGCACATCCAGCTGGGAGGAGGTCTCGAGGAAGACCCAGGACTAGGTGTAGGGACATCCAGCTGGGAGGAGGTCTCGAGGAAGACCCAGGACTAGGTGGAGGGACGTCCAGCTGGGAGGAGGCCTCGGGGAAGACCCAGGACTAGGTGTAGGGACATCCAGCTGGGAGGAGGCCTGGAGGAAGACCCAGGACTAGGTGGAGGGATGTCCAGCTGGGAGGAGGCCTTGGGGAAGACCCAGGACTAGGTGTAGGGACATCCAGCTGGGAGGAGGCCTGGAGGAAGACCCAGGACTAGGTGGAGGGACGTCCAGCTGGGAGGAGGCCTTGGGGAAGACCCAGGACTAGGTGTAGGGATGTCCAGCTGGGAGGAGGCCATGGGAAGACCCAGTGGACTAGGGGGGACGTCCAGCTGGGAGGAGGCCTGGAGGAAGAACCAGGACTAGGTGTAGGGACGTCCAGCTGGGAGGAGGCCTCGGGGAAGACCCAGGACTAGGTGTAGGGACATCCAGCTGGGAGGAGGCCTGGAGGAAGACCCAGGACTAGGTGGAGGGACGTCCAGCTGGGAGGAGGCCTCGGGGAAGACCCAGGACTAGGTGTAGGGATGTCCAGCTGGGAGGAGGCCTCGGGGAAGACCCAGGACTAGGTGTAGGGACATCCAGCTGGGAGGAGGCCTCGGGGAAGACCCAGGACTAGGTGTAGGGACATCCAGCTGGGAGGAGGCATCGGGGAAGACCCAGGACTAGGTGGAGGGATTATATCTCCAACCTGGCCTGGGATCGCCTCGGGGAAGACCCAGGAGTAGGTGGAGGCATGTCCAGCTGGGAGGAGGCCTCAGGGAAGACCCAGGACTAGGTGGAGGGACGTCCAGCTGGGAGGAGGCCTCGGGGAAGACACAGGACTAGGTGGAGGGATTATATCTCCAACCTGGCCTGGGATCGCCTCGGGGAAGACCCAGGACTAGGTGGAGGGACGTCCAGCTGGAAGGAGGCCTCCAGGAAGACCCAGGACTAGGTGGAGGGACGTCCAGCTGGGAGGAGGCCTCCAGGAAGACCCAGGACTAGGTGGAGGCACGTCCAGCTGGGAGGAGGCCTCAGGGAAGACCCAGGACTAGGTGGAGGGATTATATCTCCACCCTGGCCTGGGATCGCCTCAGGATCCCCCAGTCGGAGCTGATTAATCTGGTTCGGGAAAGGGAAGTTTGGGGTCCCCTGCAGGAGCTGCTGACCCCGCGAACTGACCCCGGATAAGTGGACGAAGATGGATGGAATAATAATAATAATTAAAGCTGCAAGCAGCAATAGACGTGCCCTTGCATCTTTCCTGCTAAGAGTTCAGAGTTGCGGGAACAAGAACGACCTGACGTCTATCCCTCTATTGACTGTTTTTACTTCTGCCAACACAACGTACAAACTGACGGAGCTTAACTCTAACCCTGTACCTGTTTGCTGTAGGCCTCCAGCAGTTCCTCCAGGGGGAAGGTGAAGCGGTACGAGCCCAGCCTGGAGGTCTTCAGGAAGGCTGGAGAGGTGGTGAACTTCTCCAGGAATCCCTGCTGCATCTGGAGCTGCTCCTCCATCTGATCTGGGTAGGTTTTCTCCAGGAGTCTCCTCTCAGCTGACTTTATCTCATCAGGTCCCACAGACAGACTCCACCACAGCAGACCCAACCCAGAGGACCAGTCCTCGAAGCCATGGGAGATGTACAACAAAATCTCATATCACGATATTGTTGACCAAATACCTCAATGTCAATATTGCGATGATAATTGGTGGTTTAACAAAATCGCTGCACAATTTTTGATACATAATCATCAATGATTGTGAATACTAGAGGTGTGACAAGTGTCTTGCGATATCAATATAGTGTGCAGAGCAGCAGCCTTGAATTATGCATAGAAAAATTATATGGTGTGTGTATCTGTATCTATCCTCCCATTTTCTCCTCCTCCATCCTGCATCTGCCGTTTTTGACCATCCTTTATGATATTGATAACAAAAGAGAAATGTTCTACTTTGTCCTATAATGGTCATAAATCGAAACTAGAGCAGCCTACTTCCTTGTTCAGTGCTGCAATTAATGAAATACAGAGGAGAAAAGAGCATCTGTTGAGTTTTTGATGCTAATCAATTTGTTATTTAGAACGTAATCACTGTGAAACAATAGTAAAATACGTTTTATTTCCCTTGGTCTAGTGTACAATGACAAATTAAAGAACAAAACATTTGGTCTCAACCACTGCCAGAAAACGCTTGGTTATGTTGTAACCTTGGTTCTCTGAGTGAAGAGACTCTCTCTCCTCCGTACATAAGGAATAAGTAATGGTGTAACTGTTAATTATTCAGGAGAGAAGACAGTTATCTGAGTTTATGGCAAAACCTTTCAGTGTTCAGTTTTCATTTTGTGACTTTTGATGGAATAAAATTCTTATTTCTTCATTGAAGTTTTCTGTAAGATAGTGTTAAAATCTCGTCTCATCTCGTGAGCTGGGTGTCTCGTCACACCCCCAGTGAATACTATGACTCAGTGGTTAAAGACAAATAATAGAACAGCTACAACTGTCTGGTAAGTTCAGAAAATCATACCACTTTACTGTAAAGCAGCCTTTTAAACCAGGAAGATACACCATTTAAAACGTATCATGATATCCAAAATCTAAGACATTTTTTAGTCTCATATATCACAGTATTGATATAATAGTGACATATCGCCCAGTCCTACCTTAAAGCCATTATACTTCCTGATGCCACACAATCCCTCTCCATCTGTGTCGTGTCTCACATGAGATACGACAAACTCTGGGTGAGGAGATTTAGGGATGTTGTCTTTGAAGAGATATTTATTTTTCAAACCATGAGCTTCAGCTTCCTCTTTTAAATCATTCAGCCTTAAGTGCCGACTTATCCAAAAATGTTCTTTATATCCTCTCCTGTTTCTTACCATCTTCATGTTTAGATGAGGAATGATGTAGATTAAAAAGACAAAATAAAAGTCTCTCTCTCTGAGTCTGTATCTGAGGAGTGAAGAGATCTCAGAAGTAATATAGCCTTCTTATAAACCACTCCTGTGTTTTATTTACATACCTCACATACCCAGAGGAGGGTGAAGTAATGTCCTGCCCTACCCTTTCTGATTGTCACGATTTGCCTAGTGCTGGAACCGAAAAACAGACCAGGACAAGGTAAGTTGGAATAACAAGGTGAGTATTTATTTGGAATAAGAATATTGAAGTGGGTAAATCCAGATGGTTGGCAGTGGGTGAAGCAGGAAGGCTGGGGTGTATGTGCAGATTCAAGAATGCAACTGTGAAGTTGACAGACAGGCAGGTGTGAGTGACAATCCAGGTGATTAATGGTTTCCTAAAAACTTCCTTGACCAGGATGTTGGCAGTCTCGGTGGCAGACGGGAGCTTGGGGAGGGGCAGAAAGTGAGGAATTTGCTGAATCTGTCCACGACCGTCAACACAACAGTGTTCCCCTCAGACAATGGCAACCCAGACACGAAATCTAGAGCCAGATGCGACCAAGGTCGCAGAGGAATGGGCAGCAAATGCAGTAGTCCAGCACTGGGTCGATTGGTTCCCTTATTCTGAGCGCACACTGGAAGTGCAGTGACGAAACTCAGAGTGTGTTCTCGCATGGCAGGCCACCAAAACCGTCTGCACAGTAAAGCCATAGTTTGAGCCACACCCGGGTGACAAGCCATCTTGCTGGCGTGGGCCCACTGAAGCACTGCAGAACGGACTGAGTCGGGCACAAACAGAAGACCTGGCGGACCAGTACCAGGACCGGTTGAGTCCCAAGGGCTGTTAAACCTTCTTCCTCGATCCTCCAGGTGACAGCTCCCACGACTGTGTTCTGTGGCAGAATAGTCTCTGGTTTATTGTCATTTCAACCATATACACAAAACAGTGTTTCACAATGGCTCAAGTGGTGTTACACATTTAAAATATATAAAAACGACATACGAAACAGGCTACATTTAGTGCACACACATTATAGGCTCCATAAAGTTCAGCTAACTCATACTAGCATTAGCACTTGGTGGGCTGTAAACACAGAGTATAAACACAGCCGTAAATGTGCGTGTAATGTAGCTAATGGTCGGCATTTAACAGTCACAAACTCCACCAGCAGTTAATAATTAATAATAATTCATTACATTTATACAGCGCTTTATCATAGACACTCAAAGCACTTCAGGGGGGGGGGGGGGGTGGACTCTCTAACACCACCAATGTGTAGCACCCACCTGGGTGATGCACGGCAGCGGTAGTTTAAATGCAGTTTTCTGCTAAAAAGCTACGTTTGTTTAGCGTAGCTTCAAGATGGCAGATGCTCATTTTGCTTCAGCGATGTTCAGATAAAGACGTCAGTCCAACCCCCTATGGGCGGGTTGGAAACATGCGGAAGTAGCTCCTACTACTGACTGTAGTCCATTGCCTCTGGCCAGAAAGTAGCCTTGGTAAACCCTGACGAACTTCCGGCAAATTTGAGATTTGCTCTGCAAGTCAGTCTGGCGAAGAGCCTATTCAAACCCATTTCCAATTCCAATTTCCAAACCCCAAAATCGAGGCACCAATCACAACCATTGAGCGGCGTCTGAACCTTTCCCAGACCCTTCTCAGTTACACCTGAGAAGGGTCTGGGGTCACCCAGGCTAGGCAGAAATGCCTCCGATGACGGAAAACGAAAATTTTTGCGTCATCAGAGGTCTTTTTCCAGACCCACAATACAGAGATCTCTGGTCTCAGGGGGACATGAGGGAGGGAAGCACGGTCATTCAAAAATACTACCGGGTTTCTGCTGATACAAAGCTCAATGCTAAATCGGTGAAGTATCCCTTTTATCTCTGAGTGAACCTACTCTGAGTTGATTGAACCAACTCAGCTGTTCTGGAACCGAAAACTCAGAGTTTACCATGTCAGGGTAAATCAACTCAGAGATCAGGGTTAGACTCAGAGTTTGTTAAACCTTCTTTCCTGAAACGGAGCCCAGCCAGACAGGCTTATGTCAAATGATAAAGTAACACACTAAAAAAATAACCTACAACATTACAGTATCCAATACAGAAAACAAGTAAGTAAGTAAGTAAGTAAAATTTATTTGTATAGCACATTTCACAGATAAAAATCACAAAGTGCTTCACAACGAAATGCAATTCAACACAAGAAGTCACAATACGAGCACATTGAAATACAAACAGAAAATATAACAAACAACCATAGAAAACCCATCAACTAAGCAAAAGCCTGCTTGAACAGCAGAGTCTTCAGCTGCCCCTTAAAAGATTCGACAGAATCCAACAATAACGTAAGCGAGAGGCAAGTCATTCCACAGCCTAGGAGCCACTGCTTGGAATGACCGATCACCTCTAGTTTTAAAATTAGTGCGGGGAACCATTAATAGCATCTGACCTAATGATCTCAGACTACGGGTGGGGGTATGTAGCTGTATCAAATCAGAGATGTATGAAGGAACCTGACCGTGCAAGGCTCTGAAAGTAATGACCAGGATTTTAAATTGAATTCTATACTGGACTGGTAACCAGTGAAGAGCTGCTAAAACAGGCGTGATGTGTGCTCTTTTGTTAATGTGCATTAAAAGCCTTGCAGCAGAGTTCTGAACAGTCTGGAGATGATAAAGCTGATTCTTACTCAGACAAGTAAAAAGACTGTTGCAGTAATCTAAGCGTTGAAGAAATAAAAGGCATGAATGATCATCTCTAATTCATCCTTAGTGACAAGTGGTCTTAACTTAGAGATATTTCTCAGGTGGAAGAAACAGTTCCTAACTAATAGTTTAGAGTGGTGATCCAACGACATAGCGCGAGTCAAACCAAAACCTAAGCTCCTGAGACTCGCCGCTGGACAGACAAGCCTAAGTCCCCCAATATGATGCTTTATCTCAGGGATACGACTTTCAGGGGCAATAATTAGAGTTTCTGTTTTTCTGAGTTCAAAAGCAGAAAGTTGTCACATAACCACTGTTTGATACTAGACAAACAGCTTATTAAAGATGACAGTTTGGAGAACTCAGTTTCCTTAAAAGAACAGTAAAGTTGGATATCATCCGCATAGAGATGGTACGATATGTCTCCAAATTGACTAATTATCTGTCCTAAAGGAAAAATATACAAGAGGAACAGAATAGGTCCCAAGACAGACCCCTGAGGTACCCTACACGACAACTCTGCAGTTTCAGACAATATCTGATTAACCTGAACACTAAAACTTCTACCAGAAGTGTAGGATGAGAACCATTTAAAAACTGATCCAGACATACCAACCAAATCACGAAGTCTATTTATCATAATGGTATGATCTATAGTGTCAAACGCAGAAGAAAGGTCCAATAGGACCAAAACTGTAAAATCCTTTGAATCAGCTGACATCATAATATCACTAGAGATTTTTAAAAGTGCAGTTTCCGTAGAATGCCTTTTACGGAAACCAGACTGGAATTTATCAAACAGCTCGTGCTTCTCTAAGAAAAGGGTGAGTTGCTCTGCTACAACTTTTTCAAAAAGTTTTGACATGAAAGGTAGTTTTGATATTGGCCTGTAGTTCTTAGGTTGAAGTGGGTCCAATGTGGGCTTTTTAAGTACAGGCTTAACAACAGCATGTTTAAAAAAACTAGGAACGACACCAGTTAAAAGTGAAGTATTTAGCATCTCAACAATGCAGGGGCCAATGGAGTCAAAAGCTTGAACAAATAGCACAGTAGGGACAACATCCATAGGACAAGATGAGGGTTTCAAAGTCTGTAGCAGAGAAATGATGTCATTCAGTGTCACAGGTTTAAAAGTGGACCAAAAATGAGCGGGAGGCAAGTGACATGCAGAGTTTTGAGGAAGTGATGGTAAGATGTTGGTCCTAACATCTCTGATCTTATTCACAAAGAAGTGGAGGAATTCATCACAGTCCGATTTAGAAGACACACTTGCTTGTGGGCCAGAAGGAGACACTAAAGCATTAATGGTGTCAAATAAAATTCTGGGGTTATGCTTATTTGAGGATATAAGCTGAGAAAAGAAACAAGTTCTGGCCTTTCTCAGCATCTCGTTTAAAGTAACCCTTAGTTCCTTAAGGTGAATCCTATGAACCACAAGTTTAGTAGTTTTCCAGAGACGTTCAACTTTTCTACAATTTCTCCTAAAACTTTGGATTGTTTCATCAATCCAAGGACAGGATTTTTTATGAGGGATAATGCTTGATTTAACAGGTGCTATTTTATCTAAAATTGTTAAACACTGAGTATGAAAAGACTGGATAAAAACATCTGCATCACTGCATCCCATCAGAGAACATGGGTCGAACAAGGCAGAGAACTTCTCAGCAGCATCATGATTCATAATCCGCCTTTGGGCCCTAATTCTCAGGGGCGGAGGATCCAGAGGAAAGTTAATCTCAAAAAACACACAACTATGATCACTCACAAGAACATCTTCCACACGTGCATTTGCTATATCTAGACCAAGAGAGAAGACAAGGTCCAGGGTGTGACCCTTAATGTGTGTAGGTCCAGTAACGTGTTGAGTAAAATTAAAAGAGTCTGTGATAGAAAGGAGATCAGCAGCTGTGTTACATGTATCCATCCATCCATCCATCTTCGTCCGCTTATCCGGTGTCGGGTCGCGGGGGGAGCAGCTCCAGCAGGGGACCCCAAACTTCCCTTTCCCGAGCAACAATAACCAGCTCCGACTGGGGGATCCCGAGGCGTTCCCAGGCCAAGTTGGAAATATAATCCCTCCACCTAGTCCTGGGTCTTCCCCGAGGCCTCCTCCCAGCTGGACGTGCCTGGAACACCTCCCTAGGGAGGCGCCCAGGGGGCATCCTCACCAGATGCCCGAACCACCTCAATTGGCTCCTTTCGACGCAAAGGAGCAGTGGCTCTACTCCGAGCTCCTCACGGATGACTGAGTTTCTCACCCTATCTCTAAGGGAGATGCCAGCCACCCTCCTGAGGAAACCCATTTCGGCCGCTTGCACCCTGGATCTCGTTCTTTCGGTCATGACCCAGCCTTCATGACCATAGGTGAGGGTAGGAACGAAAACTGACCGGTAGATCGAGAGCTTTGCCTTCTGGCTCAGCTCTCTTTTCGTCACAACGGTGCGATAGATGGAATGTAATACCGCACCCGCTGCGCCGATTCTCCGACCAATCTCCCGCTCCATTGTCCCCTCACTTCGCGAACAAAACCCCCAAGGTACTTGAACCGGCTTCACTTGGGGTAAGGACTCATTCCCTACCTGGAGAAGGCATTCCATCGGTTTCCTGCTGAGAACCATGGCCTCCGATTTAGAGATGCTGATCCTCATCCCAACCGCTTCACACTCGGCTGCGAACCGATCCAGTGAGTGCTGAAGGTCGCAGGCCGATGATGCCATCAGGACCACATCATCTGCAAAAGCAGCGATGAGATCCCCAGCCCGCGAACTGCAACACCTCCCCACCCGCTTCGCCTCGATATCCTGTCTATAAATATCACAAACAGGATTGGTGACAAAGCGCGCAGCCCTGGCGGGGCCAACCCTCACCTGAAACGAGTCCGACTTACTGCGAGAACCCGGACACAGCTCTCACTTTGGTCGTACAGAGATTGGATGGCCCTGAGTAGAGCCCCTCACCCCATACTCCCGCAGCACCTCCCACAGTATCTCCCGGGGGACCCAGTCATACGCCTTCTCCAAATCCACAAAACACATGTAGACCGGTTGGGCATACTCCCAGGCCCCCTCCAGGATCCTTGCGAGTGAAGAGCTGGTCCGTTGTTCCCACGACCAGGGACGGAATCTGCATTGTTCCTCCTCAACCTGAGGTTCGACTATCGGCCGAACCCTCCTTTCCAGCACCTTGGAGTAGACTTTACCAGGGAGGCTGAGAAGTATGATACCCCTGTAATTGGCACACACCCTCTGGTCCCCCTTTTTAAAAAGGGGAACCACCACCACTCCTCTGCCACTCCTTTGGCACTGTTCCAGACTTCCACGCAATGTTGAAGAGACGTGTCAACCAAGACAGCCCCTCCACACCCAGAGCCTTGAGCATTTCTGGACGGATCTCATCAATCCCCGGGGCTTTGCCACTGTGGAGTTGTTTGACTACATCAGTGACTTCCGCCCGGAAATCAACGCCAATCCCCGTCATCCTCCAGCTCTGCCTCTAACATAGAGGCGTGTAGTCGGATTCAGGAGTTCCTCAAAATGCTCCTTCCACCGCCCTATTACCTCCTCAGTTGAGGTCAACAGTGTCCCATCCTTACTGTACACAGCTTGGATGGTTCCCGCTTCCCCCTCCTGAGGTGGCGAACAGTTTTCCGGAAGCACTTTGGTGCCGACCGAAGTCCCTTCTCCATGTCTTCTCCAAACTTCTCCCACACCCGCTGCTTTGCCTCTTTCACGGCAGAGGCTGCAGCCCTTCGGGGCCCTCCGTTACCCTGCAACTGCCTCCGAGTCCTCTGGGATAACATATCCCGGAAAGACTCCTTCTTCAGTCGGACGGCTTCCCTGACCACCGGTGTGTCCCCACCCGGTGTTCGTGGGTTACCGCCCTTGAGGCACCTAAGACCCTAAGACCACAGCTCCTGCGCCGCAGCTTCAGCAATGGAAACTTTGAACATTGTCCACTCTGGTTCAATGCCCCCAGCCTCCACAGGGATGCACGAAAAGCTCCGCCCGGAGGTGCGAGTTGAAAGTCCGTTGGACAGGGGCCTCCTCCAGACGTTCCCAATTTACCCGCACTACACGTTTGGCGCTTACCAGGTCTGTCCAGAGTCTTCCCCCACCCCTGACCCAACTCACCACCAGATGGTGATCGGTTGACAGCTCTGCCCCTCTCTTCACCCGAGTGTTCCAAAACATACGGCCTCAGATCAGATGAAACGATTATAAAATCGATCATTGACCCTTCTGGCCTAGGGTGCTCTGGTACCAGGTACACTTATGAGCATCCCTATGTTCGAACATGGTGTGTCGTTTATAGACAATCCATGACTAGCACAGAAGTCCAACAACAAACAACCACTCTGGTTTAGATCAGGGAGGCCGTTCCTCCCAATCCGCCTCCAGGTGTCTCCATCATTGCCCGCGTGCGTTGAAGTCCCCAGCAGAACAATGGAGTCCCCACTGCGCCCCATGCAGGACTCCACTCAAGGTCTCCAAGAAGGCCGGATAACCGAACTCCTGTTTGGTGCATATGCACAAACAACAGTCAGATTTTTCCCCCACAACCCGCGGCGTAGGGAGGCGACCCTCTCGTCCACCGGGGTAAACTCCAACGTAGCGCGCTAGCCGGGGGCTTGTTAGTATCCCCACACCCGCCCGGCGCCCGCACACCCTGAGCAACTCCGGAGAAGAAAAGAGTCCAACCCCTATCCAGGAGTACGGTTCCAGAACCGAGACCGTGCGTAGAGGTAAGCCCCACCAGATCCAACCGGTAGCGCCACCTCCCGCCCAGTTCCGCCTCCTTCCCCACAGAGAGGTGACGTTCCACGTCCCCAGAGCCAGCGTCTGCTGCCCGGGTCTGGTCCGTCGGGGCCCCTGACCTTCACTGCCACCCATGTGGGCGCGCCGCGCACCCCAGCGGTTCCTCCCACAGGTGGTGGGCCCATGGGCTGGAGAGATGGGAGCCACGTAGCTTGTTCGGGCTGTGCCCGGCCGGGCTCCGTGGCAAACCCGGCAACAGGCTGCGCCGACGAGCCCGCCCGTCTGGGCCTGGCTCCAGACGGGGGCCCGGGCTTCCTCTCCCGGGCAGGGTCACTCCATTTCTACCTTGTTTTTCCATTGGGGTTTTTGAACCATTCTTTGTCTGGCCCCTCACCTGAGACCACTTTGCCTTGGGAGACCCTACCAGGAGCACAAAGCTCCAGACAACACAGCCCTCAGGTTCACAGAGACACACAAACCTCTCCACCACGATAAGGTGATGGTTCACGGAGAAGAAGTTACATGTAGAATCATCAATATGCAGGTTAAAGTCTCCAAAAAAAAAAGTCTCTTGTGCTGCCGATTGTATAATATTTTCTCCAGTGTGACCTTATGTGTCTTATTGTCCTCCTTACTGTGGCCTGGGCTTTCTTGTACTGTATCATATGTTCAACATTACCAGTTATTTTGACTATTTTTACTGTGTGGGTCTGTCTGTGTGTATGTGTTTGTGTGTGTGTGTGTGTGATTATGTGTCTGTGTGTGTGTGTGTGTGTGTGTGTGTCCTTTTCCATAAAGAACCAGTTGGTTCAGTGTTTTCGTGCGACAGCATCACCTGATATGTTCCTCATATCAATCATATCAAGTTTAATTGTATAGAAACAAATTCCACAATTATTCTCCCACTCTTCTCAGATTCCGGCTGCTGCCACTCAGCAGTTAGGTGACTTTTCTAAGAGTTTGATCTCGGCCCAGTGGGGGCGAGAGAAGCTGCAAAGTCACATTCAGTTCTTCACCTGCTTTGTCTGACAGAAGGGTGTAACTTACATTGAGATCTCCAACTATGTAGAGAGGTCCTGGAACATGTCAGCCCAATTAGACAGTTTCACATTCATCCGCTGATGGGTCTGACATTCTGTTACCTTATACTTCTGCCTCTGTGCCAGCTTCCTCTTAGAGACACTTAATCACATGTTGTTATGTGTTTTGATGTTTAGAAAAGTCAACTTGTGATGAAACTATGCTTTGTGTAGTCTACTTTATTCGCTCTAAACCAGTTGATCGAAACACTTCTAATTCACATTTTCTATTTTTTTTATTATGCGACATTTTCAAAGTTCGCTTAAAATTCACTTGACAATTAGATGGAAACATGACTAATATCATAATCAAACAGGACTCTGCCGCTTTCTTCTGACTTCTGGTACTGCCATGACGCCAGGCAAGGGGCACGGACTGTGTACAACATTGAATGTCTGAATTTCTGACTTCCCAGTAGGAAACTATATGTATATACTGTATATATATTTTATTTTAGTTAGTTTTGCAAACAGACATTACAGTTTTACTTACTGTAGTTATCAGTTTTTTGTAATGCCTCGTTTTTATTTTTATTTCAGTTAACGTTTTTTTCCTCCTAGTTTTTGTTATTTTGTTAGTTTTCGTTAACGTTATAACCTTGGTCAACATACAAACACATGGGAAGATAAGGCCAAGTTTAAAGGTACCCTTTAACAATGTAACCATAGATCATCAATGTGTTCATCTTCTCTAGGAAATCTTCTGTGATACGGGGAAGAAGTGGTTACATCCTTCTTCCTCAAAGTGATGTTGACACATCATGTGAAATATGATTGATTTGTGTTTTGGGGAATGAGGAAAAAAGAACAATTCAACAGCTGTGACCTCCTTTTTACTGTAAGCTTCTATATAAAGCTCACACAGGTTTACAGACAGCACTGTTCTATATATCTCAGACTCCGGCTACTCAGCAGTTATTTTCTTTCAGAGAGAGAGAGAGAGAGACACCACCTTATCCTCGTGCAGCTGCAGTTTCCTCACACACAAACGATCCATCAATCAGCGGAGCAAGACAGCAGAGACAGAAATTAATGTTTTGACATTTTAAAGTTCGTCATACAACTGAAGGTAAGTTCAGATTCTGAACCAGACTTCACTGAATACAACAAAGCATTTAAGAAGTAGTCGAGACTTTTAGGAATCAATGTTTCGTGGGACATTGTTTAATAACTTATTTATATTATTTTACGTTTTTGCTTAATTTAGTAACAGCTGTTTCACGTAAAGTCCACATTTCTTTGAATCGGTATCAGTGCAGCTGTTAATGTTTAAACCCGTACGTTAGATGACATCAGGGAAAACTTCTAAAGGTGTAAATATCTTTAAAATCCACACGGTCTGGTGAATTTTATGTTAGCCAAATGAAAGAGTGGAAACTTTGTCTTTTTAAAATATAATGAATCTTATTTTTCTTCGGTGGTAATTCTTACTGGTGTGCCTGAAAACACTAAAATGAGAGATTCATAGACAGAGTCTGGCATTGAGCTGCGAACTCAACTCTGTAGAAGAGTTGACTAATATTTCTGTATTGTAAATAGTTTCTAATGGTTTAGTTTATAATAACTTTTAATAATAATGTCCTGTAGCACCAGTTACCCCCTTAAATACTTATTTTTTTCAGTTTCAAAGTTAAACTTTAAAACAGTAAATTAATACATTCATTTATTTACACACACACAGGAGGAGGGTACGATAGGAAGAGGAGAAGAAAATGAGAGGAGAAGAGGATAGGAAAAAAGGAGGTCACTCAAAGTGACTTTAAAGTGAGGCCATGACAGTAATGCCTTCAATTTAAGGATGTACATATATTCCAGGATGTGGTGCATGCCTGAGAACAATAACTTCGGATCTGAAATAAATTGTTTCAGAAATATAGCTTTGGGAAAAAAGTGGTCTTGTGGCACAACTTGCTCCTGATGCGGGGTAAGTTGTGCCTTTGGGGAATATGTTGGTGTAAATTGTGCCACAAATTGTGTCATTTCTGAAATAAAACAGAACATTTTAATGTTATGAACTGTAATGCTATATGAAATCAAGACAAATTCAATACAAATTACTAATTTTAGGTTTATTTAGATATTGTCGCCCTATTAAACTGTTGGAATAACTTATATTTTGTAGTTTTTGGGAAAACACAAAAAACTTAAATACACAATATATATTTGTGAATCATTTCAGGCAAAAAGGGTTCAGCAATAGATACCTTCTGACATACATAGAACACTGTCTGTCAATTATGTAACATATAAGAATAAATATATATATATACATTTCCAAGATGGCCAACACAGCAGCAGTGCTTGAGTGAAGCTCCTCAAATCTCAGTCTGCTAAATGCGCTAATTAACTAACCTTCGTGCATCTCTATCCCACGTCAAGTTCGAGTGTTACTAGAGCCACTTTTGACTTTTTGTGACTTGTTGGACGGACACTGCTACAACTTGTTCACTTGATCATCTCACCTGTGCTCCGCCATGGAACAAAACGTGACCAACGCATTTATTCTGAGTGCTCTCCAATTTAAGCAAGAGATGTTCACGTATTTTGACCCGAAACTTGACAACCTGCAAACAGCTGCCATTGAGTTGCAGTCTTCTCTTAAATCTCTTGGGGATCAAGTAGGCGAGCTCGAATTTAGAGTCAGTTCAAACCAGGATAACATAAATGATCTAGAGCAACGTTGAGATGCTGGAGAAGCTAAATGCTGTCCTGCTACAGAAAACTGAAGACGCAGAAAATCGGAGCAGAGCCCTAAATCTTCGATTCATTCACGTTCCTGAGCGAGCTGAAGGTACAGATACAATCGGCTATTGTACGTCTACTCACCACTCTCCTCGGCGAAGCCAGCTTTTCCACTCCACCGGTGATCGAGCGCGCTCATCGCACTCCTGGATATAACAGGCGATATATAACTTTATAACTTCATAATTTTAAATAGTCGAAGTGTAGGGTCTTTTGGAGCTAAAAGCTAACAGTTGCCCCTTTCTGCTGGTGTTTCCTTTGTCTTCTTCGCCCTTACCCTTAAGGTTTTGCATCCAGCCTAGAAGTCCAGAGTTTTTCGGGTCTTTGTGAAATTAATCCATACTGTTACATCCAAGATTGATACACTGCGGGTAAGAAATGTTAAGTTTGTCCATTATGAGTTATAATATTCAATATGTTTATATTTGCCCTGGATGACTCAAAATATATAGAACTGTAGATGTGTTGCTCGTTGGGCATGCCGCTCTGAGGATTTGTACCAAATTTGGCAAAGATCAGCCATTAGTGGGCGCTATAATCAACATAAAAGTGTTTTGCCCTGTTAATCAATGTTAATGGAATATTTGCAATGGGAATGTATCAAAGAGCTTGCAGCTCACACTTCTCAATATTTACTGATGTTTACCTCCTAACCGTTACGTTTTGTTACGCGTGCTCCCCTGGTGTTCTACAATAAACAAACTTCTTAACCCACCTGACAAAGTTTCTACAACCTTCAGAGTGGATAAATGTAACTCTTTTCTCCCACTTTTTCAACCCAAAATCAACACCATTCAAAGGCGCCAATACCGTGCAATTAAACATTGCAGTTGGTGCTAAGTGGAGAGTCTGTCATAGTGTGATTGGTTATGTCGGTGGCATTGATTCTTAATTTCCCACGAAGCTGATCACGGTTACATGCCAGTTAATCTTTTCATCTCCAATCCTATCTGTATTTGTGAGAAGTGGATCTGTCCTGAGTTGAAAGCCTACTTTACTGCTTTATTATCGAGTTCATAGGCGCGTGTCTTCGTGTCGGCCGCTGTACATTTCCTAAGGTTCCGAAATGCAAACAACTTTTGACTACTTCTTTTTTTTTAAACGACGTGTGCCGTTGAGCACCCTCGGAGGAAACCATAAATCGGCGCCTATGACACCATTTACAACAACCTGACCACCTCCCCTGCTCTTTCAACCACCACACCTGCCGGTACCTCCCCCCTCTAAGATACTCTCTCATTTCTCTCTGCTGTCCCCTGTGGTCAGGGGGGTTAAGAAGTTTGTTTATAGTAGAGAATTGTTAAAGGTAGTCTGTACATGCATGGAGATGAACTGTTAACCACTACATTTGCAACGGCAGAGTAACCCAGACCTTGTGCATCAAACCTCTTGATATTCACCAACGTTTGCCCCCCTACATAATGCTTCAGGTCCTGCATTGGTGCAGCTTCCTGGGTCATCGGGGACGACTGGCATCGGAAGCTTGTCCCCGTCATAACTGCTTGCAGTTCTTGTCATGTTATTGCTTTACCTGTCTGTTTTTTTTAGAGTGTTTGTGTGTATATGGTTTTGTGTGTGTGATAACTCCCATGGCACTCACCCACCTTCTTTTTTATTTTTATTATTTTATGTACTCACATAGATCTGTTCACTAGTCACTGTATTTTAATTTATTTTTTTCTGTGATAAATATGGGTAAAGGTCTTTACATTATGCACCTGAATATTAGAAGTCTACTCCCCAAAATTGACCAACTACGAGCGTGGCTTGTTAGGTGTAGCAGGGAGGAGTAGGGAATGGTGGACCCAAAATGCAGAGACAAGGAAGGTAAGCAGGCAGCAGGTTAGTGGTGGAGGATTTATTTAAACCATGAGTCCAAACAACAAAAAGGAGTCCAAAAATCCAGCAGGCAAAAACAAAAGACCGAAGTGAGCAACAAAAAACAAAAAAAAAAAAAAAAAAAAAAAAAACCCCCCCAGAGAACTGAATAACGGTTGGGTAAACATACAAACACACAAAATGATCAGAGGCCTGTACTACGAAGCAAGATCAACATGTCCTGGATTTCTTTCAGTAATCCAGCTTCACCTAACCTAACAACCACGGTCCCGCATAACCTGAACTACGACGCTGGTTATCAACTAGTTCAGTCAACTCAGGGTTTCCCAATCCAGCGGCGCGCGCGTTCACATAAAAGAGGCGGTGTTTGAACACCACGACCAATCGCTAACATCTACCAGAGCAGCATATTTTAAACAAGAAGAGCAAATTATAATTCTACATAAATATGAAGAACACAGACACGGTTTTACAGGGAAAACGCAATACAGTCGCTGCTTCCTAAAACAGGAAGGAAAGCTGGCAAAAAAATAAATAAATAGCCGACGCTGTAGATGTTTAAATCACAACGCTTATTAATATCACTTCCTCATCAGTCAGGACCAAGATCTGACCATAATTACACTTGTGCTTTCCATAAACTGTCGTTGCTTTAGCCTATTATTTCAGTTGAAACCCTGGCAGTGGGAAGCGACCGTGAGAGCAAATAAAAAATATAAAAACATAATTAAAACCGATGTGTACACTGGCGACACACGGCTCAAGACGCAAATATGTAGGCTAATTCCCTCCCATTAAAATATATAGGCTATATTTCATAAAAATACCCATGTTAACGGGGTTGTTGGTCTCTCAATGTTTTAACTTTTATGAGCTCCTCTCTCTCTCTCTCTCTCTCTCTCTCTCTCTCTCTCTCTCTCTCTCTCTCTCTGCACCGAGCTCCGCCTGATCTTCTTTAACAACGGTGACGCCGTTATCAATCGAGTATTGATTGGTCAGTAGGCGGTGCTTTAACACCGGTTGATCTCTGATCTCCAACTTAACCTGCTCCCGACCAGGTTAGGTGTTCAGCATGAGTTACCACGGTGATTGAACCTGATAACAACTAATCCACCTTCGTAGTACAGAAAATCCTGGGTTGAGCCTGAAGTTAGCTCGTTAACGCCAAATCCTGCTTCGTAGTACAGGCCTCTGACAAAGGACAAGGGAAACACAAAGACTAAATACAGAGGGTAATGAGATAACACAAGACAGGTGACACAAGGTCTGGGAAACAGGTGAATCACATTAGGCTGGGCAGAGTAATCAAAAAAGGAGGGAAAACACAAGACCGGAAGTAAAATAAACAAGACAAGACAGAAAACCAGAGACTTCAAAATTAAACAGGAAACCGAACAAAACACAGAAAACAGACCACCAAAATAAGACAAAACCCCAAAACCATAACATGGTTGGCCTATAATAATCCAAATATTATTACGTTATCCGAAACTTGGCTTACCAGCAACATCTCTGACGCCGATATTAGTATAGACAACTATAAACTGTTTAGATCGGACAGAAGCACAAGGGGAGGCAGAGTAGCCACTTATGTATTATCAAATGTAAATTCTCAACTTATGGTTCCTAATGAGACTCCTGTACATTTTGAAGGACTATTCATTGAAATCACTCTTCATGAAAACAAGCAGTTAATTATTGGAAATATTTATAGACCGTCTAACTCTCGTAAACTCGAATCAATTAAAAATATTTTTCTACTGCATCTTCCTTAGTTTATAATAAGGAAATGATACTTATGGGTGACTTTAAAATCAATTGGCTTCATTCATCAGTACTTACTGAAGGAAATATGATTAAATAGCTTAAACTTGACTCAACTTATAACTGAGCCCACAAGACTTACTCTTAACTCTAAATCTCTTTTGGATTGGGCCCTAGTTTCTCACCCTGAACGGATAATTAAATCTGGGGTTTTACCAGACTGTTTTAGTGATCACCACATGATTTATTGTATTTGGAAAATTATGAAGCCACGTCTCCCTCCTAAATTTATTAAGATAAGGCAAACCAAATTCTTCAATAGTGACCAATTTATTGATGATTTGCAAAAAATTAATTGGTACAGGCTCAATCTAATTCCATTTATTGATAAAGCATGGAATTTACTGAGCTTCAGAATGTTTTAAACAAGCATTCTCCTTGGACCACAGTTAAAGTTAAAGGTAGTCACTTACCGTGGGTAAATGGAGACCTTATTAATCTCTTTAAACAGAGGCATAGGGCTTGGTAAAAAAAATTCCTAGCATCACAAGTACAGACTTCTAATTTTCAACCTGATCTGGTCCCTTGTTTCCAGCCCAGCTGATGTGCAAAGGGCCTTAAGTGAACTGTCCTCTATCAGTGGTGCTGGTCCAGATGGCATCGAGAATAAGTTTATTAAAATATGTTCTAATGTACTAGCAGTGCCATTGGCCTCACTTTTCAACTTGTCGTTCTCTTCTTGTAAATTTCCTTTAGCCTGGAAATGTGCCAAAGTTATCCCACTTCACAAGGGTGGCGATCATAAAAATATTAATAACTACAGACCTATCTCAATCATCAATAGTGTTGTAAATGTTTTTCAGAAAATAATCTTTTTCCAATTATCAAATTATTTATCTGACAATAACCTATTATCTCAATGCCAATATGGATTCAGAACACATTTTTCTACTACTACAGCACTTCTAAAATTTACCAATGATGTGTTTTCAAGTTTTGATAATCGTATGTGTACAGTTGCATTATTTTTAGATCTCACTAAAGCATTTGACTTAGTTGATCATTATCAACTCAAAGACAAACTGTACTCTGTTGGTCTGTCTACTTCTTCTTTGCTTTGGTTCAATTCTTATTTACACAATCGTTGTCAGTGTGTTTCCTTTGGGGGCAGCTTTTCTAATTTCAATGGCACTGACAGAGGAATTCCTCAAGGTTCCTCTCTCGGGCCTTTACTTTTGTCAATATTTATCAAAGATCTTCCGCGTAGCTGCACTGAATGCAATATCCAACTTTATGCTGATGACATGGTCATTTATTGTTCCAAACCTAATATTTATGACATCAGCACTACATTACAAAATGGTTTTGATTCCGTCCAGCGTGGCTATTGTCCAACAAGCTTCTACTTAATAAATCAAAATCGTATTTAATGTTTTTTCAAAAAAAGCTGAATCTTTCATTTGAAAATTCACAAAAAATTACATTTCTTGATCAAACTCCCATAAAACCTACTAGGCAGGTCAAGTATCTTGGCCTTTGGCTTGACTCTGATCTTTCTTTTAGCACTCATGTACATAATATCACTAATAAGCTCAACTGTTCACTTAGAAGTTTATACCAATCAATTAACTGTTTTAATTTTCCTGTCAGAATAAGAATTGTTTCTCAACTTTTATTGCCAATTCTGGATTTCGTCGATATCGTATATCAAAATACTACAGCTTCCTGTCTTCAGTCTCTTAACACTGCCTACAATAGCCTGTGTAGATTTATTCTCCGCTGCCCCTAAAGAACACACCATTGTGAAATGTACCATCAACTGTCCTGGCGAACACTACCAGATAGAAGGCGTTTTCATTGGTTACAATTTATTTTTAAATGTATTTATATGGACTAGCCTTCTTATTTAAAACAATATCTAATCTTATTTAGCTCATTGCATAACTTGCAACACAATAACCAAATTTATTTTTTCATTCCTTAAATCCAGGGCCGGTTCTAGCCCTTTGGTTGCCCTAGGCGAGATTGAGTTTTGCGCCCCCCCCCCTCCCCACTAGTCTTGCATTGCCAGATCTCCACAGCACTGTGTCAGCGATAGAGTAGCAATGTATGTTCATTTTAGTTTCTAGCTTCCATGTAAGTTAGATGGCACCAACATTTGGTCTAATCATAACTGGTCTGGCAACCCAAAGGCCAGTGTTTTGTTTCCAGATTTTGTGCATGGTGACTTATGTGACAACCTAACCCAGGCCCTTTGGCACAAATCACCCCAGACCCACAAGTTTGAAAAACTAGCATGATTCAGCAGTTAAGAGCTAACATCATGCTAACTCTATAGACTCATTGTATAGCCTGCTAAAGCACTAAAACATGTGTGAAATGTTTTCAAACTTATAATTGTTCAGACACTAGAATAAAAAAACAGTTTTTTTGGCTAAAATGTGCTTACCTCTCATGCCATGTGTCTCTTCTCTTTGGAGGATGAGTAAAATGGATGGCTTTTCAAAATGATGTTGTCACATGACCAATTTCTTCTTGGTTTTCGAGAAACAAGGGGTAGATCTACTTCCTCCCTGGCACAAATCACCCCACTCTCCCCTATTGCAAGGTAAAGAGAATTTTTGCTAAACATCCTGCCTCTTTCCACTCTGTCAGTTGGGCCGTGCCCTCTGAGTCCTAACAGTCCATCCCATACACACCAATGTAAACATTTTTTTCACACAGGGTTTCACATCTATATTCTTCTGCACTTAATATTTTATACAAAGCCTGATGGACTGAATGTTCAAAGTTGACACATTTTCATACATTTTCAACTGCTCGACTCGAGGGGAGGACCTCAGCTGAAGAGCCACATATTCAAAAGAAGCAAAGTTTCCATAAGATATTTGAGTGCATTGGAATGAGTCATTAAACAAAATGGCGACACCACCTCCTTTCTTATTCACTCTATTCTCAATCATAAACTGAAGTTAGGGGGAGCTGACTCTATAAGAACAGCATCACTGTTATTATGGAAAAATCATACATAAGATTGTGCTTGATAATAAAATCATTGATTAAAAATGATTTTCCTGCCAAAGACCGGACATTTAGTAAGGCCAGTGTTAGTGTGTTTTAATTTTTTGGGACAGGCTGTGGCTGACGAGGAATGGATGCTAAATTTGCTAAGTTGGCAGTTAAGTGCTTCTTTTTCTTACTTAGCAGATTCACCATTCTTTTTCTATTACCAATCACAACATAGATTAAGGAAGAATTGAATACACAGGGCCCAGGCTTGTCATGGAAAGAGTCCTGAGTGCCACTTGGCGTGCAGCCTGGACCCAGCACATATTGGTTCAAGCTTGTTGCATTTTGTACACAAGCATACTTATCAGTCTGGGGAGAAGGAGTTAGCTGCTGTCCTTGAGGAGGCAGAGGTGCCTGGCGTTTTACTTTCAGTGGTTGAGTCAAAACAGAGTCAGTTTGATGCTGGGGGTGAATGTTGGGAGAAGGAAGTGGGGCAAACTTGATTCCAGCATCTACCAGCTGCTCCATCCGGTCAGTGAACCCCAACATGTGGCAGGGGGAAATAGGGGAAAGGGTGAGTGGGGAGAGCGATGGATCCTCAAAGGCATCAGGGTTGGTAAGGGGGTTTGAGGAGTGTTGGATGGATGAAAAAGGGGGTTGAGATTTCTCGTCTCTGCTCTGTGGTCTCCCATGGTCAAATCTTTGCTCAGGTGGGGGCTGTGGTGGATCACTGCCGTGCTTTGTTGTGTCTTCCTCTTGTTTTGATTCATCTTGTCTCGTGTACTTGGCCGAGGGAGCAGATGTGTGGCGCAGAAAGTAAAGTAGGCTAGAGGTGAACAGCTTTACTCCTGGCTTGTTAAGGAATAATCCATCTGCTTTAAAAAGATGTCTGCAGTCACAGAAAATTTTAAAATTGTCAATGAACTGCAGAGAATGGACGGTACATGCAGATGAAAGCCATTTGTTCAGTGGCAACAGTCTGCTGAATCTCTCAGCTCCTCTTCTGACTGGCGGTATAGGGCCACTGATAAACACCTTTGCGTTTAGGGTCCATAAAGTTACGATTCAGCACTTCAGACAGTTTTTCACAGTTGGGTGTGCTGCTACGAGATCCAGGATTCTTTGGGCTAAGTCAGACACCATGTCTTTCGGAAAAAAACAGAGTATTTTGGTGTTTTTACTGCTTGTTACATCTTTTACAACCGAGTCACACACAATCAGAGTTTGAGGCCCAGTCGTTAGCTTTCCCTGTAGCTTTTTACTTTTTAGATTGCTCTCAGTCCTTACTGTGCTGTGTGATGATGAGACACAACCCAGGTCATCAGATGGAGGTCCAGGGTCCTGCAGCAGAGGAGCAAGTTATCCACCTGCACACTGTTGGGGAGGCATTTTGTAGCTAATTCTCCCTTTTGCAGCTGTCCACGGCTGTGTCCTACTAAGCATAGGGGTTAAAGAGGTGCTCTGCCTGGATGATAATGCAGCCCAGCCATTCCTATCACAAATCTCAGGGCACTATGCCCTGCCCGTTAGTCGTCCTCCCATTTCCCAAGAAAATGATTTACTCTTGGGCTTTGCACCAATAATGTTCCAGGGAGGACTACCCTTGTTGATTTATTACCGTTCCATAGCCCTCCTGTTTCTTTGCAGTGTTGTTGGTGCTAATTAGCCATGTGTTAGCATGCTTTTGTCCATTGTTTTGGGGCCATGGTAAAGTGGTGTCATTCCCACATGATCTGTTCACTTCCACGTTTACTTCTAACCGGTAAATTTTGGTTTCCAGAACTGCAATCTTCTGAAGGAGTTTGTAGTAGACATCCACGGAGAAGGGAGGCATCTTGCTGCTAATTAGCTTTAGCTACAGTCACTGTAGGACAGGCTTGAGCTATTGGTAGGCCACGCTCACGCAGACAAATGTTGAAAAATGGCAATAGCCTACTATGTCTACAAAAGATTTATAGTCCAGTGATTTATAAGTATGCAAGAGCCGCTGCTCATAGTTTCTCTCAGTGGAAAAGCAAGATTATCAGCAGAAATATGCAAGCAGAGGCAGGAGCAAGCAGCAAAGAGTCTGCACAGTAAGAAGCAGGAAGCGGTAGAGCAACAAAATAGAAAATATTAAGCTATTTAATACAAACGTTTGCTTGCAACCGAAGCCGCAGTGGTAAGACAAGGCGAAGATGTGTGCTCAGAGTATTTATTTCCCCGATCACCTGATGCGGCGTTCAAAGTCTGCTGTCCAATGGGGATTCAGAGTGTTCTTGAAGGTGTGTGAACTACACGCCTGTAGTTTGTAGACTTCCGATTATTTTGGGGACTTTTTCATACGGGAGTGTGAAATCTCCAGGCTGTCAAAATTACATGTATGCCTCGATCTCTTTGTCTGTGGCCACATGTTTCCTTTGTTGGGGACCAAGAAGCTGGTTTAACAGTGATTTGGCTCAGATTGAGTTGACTGCAGAGACACAGGGGAGGCAAGACAAAGGATCTTGGCCTACATGTGAATTCCAAAGCCAGTTTCACCAAACTCCTACAAGCCTCCACTTCACAACATGGAGAATCTCCCTTCACCACATGTTAGGCAAGGCAGACTGGTGGTGAGACAAAGAACTGCTTCACACCTGTGAGAAGGTTCAGTTTTCTCATTGGTCGTCGGGTCTTTGAATGCACCACCCCGCCACTAGGAGGCGGAGGGAGGATAAAAGCTGTCGGCACAGTGTGTTTCTTCGCTTTCACGGTAACCCCGGTTGCTGAAAGGAGGCACTAGTCCGGACTAGCTAACCAGCATCACCTCGCTGGTCGAGTTTTGAGCTGGGATAACTGTATATCGGTCTGATATACAAAGGGGATCCGAGGAAATACTGTCCGAGTATTCCTTCATCTGCAGCAGGCTTAATCAGCCTGGATTCAAGAAAAGGACGGTGTTCTGTTCTTGTTTGGTCGATCGTTAAGCTCTGGCGAGAGACTTAACTGACAAACAACGCATGTACAGTAAGAAGGCTTTTACACAGTTCTGGGCAGATATTAGAACTAGTGCGTTTTGTTTTGTTATTAATGAGCAAAGGGTTCGCTACCACTTGTTGCCATTAATGTGATCTGATTTAATCATGTACATGGTCCATATGTGATTATTAATCTGTACTGTGAATGTATAACTGATCCCTATACTGTTTGATTTATGTCGTGTTAAAGTAGCTGGGTTAAAACCGTAATTGCTATCTGCTACTCACTCCTTTCAGGAGTTTTAATTACTGTCCGCGATAGAATCGCGAAAATCAGCTGTTAGCTACTGGAGTGACGTTTTCCTCAGCAAAACCAAAAGTCTCAGTCTGTCCCAAACTACACGTTAGCCCAGACCTGAGCGGCTGAGGGGAACTGGGTCATTATCGATAACTGAGATCAGAGTGTGTCTTTTCTTTCCTTCCTTTATTCTGTTCCTTTTACTAACACACACACACACACACACACACACACACACACACACACACACACACACACACACACACACACACACACACACACACACAAGCTAGCTTTAGCTCCCGAGCTAAAGCTGCTAGTTTCACACGTGGAATCTGCTTACGGTCGTACAAGAGCTAAAACAGGAACTAGCTACTATACTGGCTAAGCGTGCACATTGCCTAGCAACCACCGGCTTCTTCAGCTCCTGCCCTACCCAGCACCACTACCGCCCTCTTGAGGCTAAATAGTTTTGTGCAGCTCACAGGAGTAGCCATCTTTGGAGTTGTTTTGGTGTTTAGAACTACACTCCGACACCGCCCCCTCCTCTTTCACTCACTCCTCACACACACACACACACACACACACACACACACACACACACACACACACACACACACACACACACACACACCCACAGACGTGTCCATGACACATGCTGCTTTGTTTTGCTTTGTTTTTGGTAGTGATATTGTAAAAAGGTATATGAGTTTATTATTGAAGGATTATTGTTTAGCTACTGATAATTGTGAAGTTAATAAATCTTATTATACTTAATTAGCAGTTGCTTGTGATTATTTGTGTACTAGTTGTAACAATTGCTGGTCGATCAGGTCCGTTGCTCGGATTCACCCCTTCCTTTATTTCCTTTTTAAAGGATATTCACAGAAATGAGACTGATCCACAGTTTGATTATTGGTCCCTGACTTGCAGGGTGGTGCCCCGTTTTGATTGTTTGTCGATTTGATAAAGTTATTAATAACCATATTCATAACTTTATTAATATTGATAAAACATCTTTGATAATTTGCCAATGATCAAATCTGTACCCTAAGGGAATCCTACACCTTTGTCTCAGAAAGCAGTCAGGCTGTGGAGTTGCCTGTAGGCCTTAGTTGTCTCACGCCCATGTTTACCCCATGTATCCTTGTCTAAAATCAGTTCTTTGTTTAAAATCAAGTTTAACACTGGTTTAAGTGGTCCCAACAATGTTACGTTCAATTTGTCATTGAATATCCAAATTTCTGGGTTCCCAGTCAGAAACTACATATGTGTCTATGGCACAGACTGCATAAAACAGGCCTATGGTCAGAAATGTCAACTCTGAAATATATAACATTATTTGCTCTATGAAAGACATCGACAAAGATGAAAACTAAGGACATTTACTTGATCATTTTTATTTTAGTTAGTTTTGCAAACAGACATCACAGTTTTAGTTAGTTATCGATTTTTTGTAATGCCTCGTTTTTATTTTTATTTCAGTTAACGACAAAGGGCCTCATTCACCAACCGTTCTTACGAATAAATGTGTTCTTAAACCCTTCTTACGCACTTTTTTACGAAGATTCTGGCATTCACTAATGTTTTCTTAACTTGGATTTGTTCTTAGCTAAGAACAAAATCTACGAACACTGAAAAGCACTCTTACGCACATTTGAGTGATGACAATTTGCTCCAAATGATTGCTTACTGCATTTTATTTAATTCTACAGTCGTTTACAATGATAGTATTGTACTGTAATGTATTTCTGATCATTTGTTGATACACAATCATATTATTCAAAAAAGACACTAACACTGCAATTTACATCAGCAATTAAACGGATTAAATCCTGCGTTATTTGGTGATTGATCACTATTTATAGGGCCGAAATGCAGTGGTAGAAAGTAACAAAGTACAAATTCTTCGTAACTGTACTTAAGTATATTTTTCATGTATCTGTACTTTACTTAAGTAGACTCAATAGTGCATAGCCTACTTTGGACTTTTACTTTATTACATTTTGCAGCAATTATCTATACTTTCTACTCCACTACATTTCTACAATGTTCCGTTACATTTTCTGATCAGTTTCCCCCTCTGCCAAAACATCCCTGACCGTCATACGTTTGTCTCACCAGTGAAGTTGGTTGCCGTAGATACTGTATATATGGGTTTCCGTAGATAGGCTACTGTATATATGGGTTGCGGTAGATAGGCTACTGTATATATGGGTTGCGGTAGATAGGCTACTGTATATATGGGTTGCCGTAGATAGGCTACTGTATATATGGGTTGCCGTAGATAGGCTACTGTATATATGGGTTGCCGTAGATAGGCTACTGTATATATGGGTTGCCGTAGATAGGCTACTGTATATATGGGTTGCCGTAGATAGGCTACTGTATATATGGGTTGCCGTAGATAGGCTACTGTATATATGGGTTGCGGTAGATAGGCTACTGTATATATGGGTTGCGGTAGTTAGGCTACTGTATATATGGGTTGCCGTAGATAGGCTACTGTATATATGGGTTGCGGTAGATACTGTATATATGGGTTGCGGTAGATACTGTATATATGGGTTGCGGTAGATACTGTATATATGGGTTGCCATAGATACTGTATATATGGGGCACCGCTGATCCAAGCCGGCTCCGGTGCTCCAGAGCCCGGGCGCAGCGTCGCTGACCCTCGGTAATACAGCCCCGGTAAAAGTGAAAATGAAAACGTTTTTATTTTTTATTATTCCCGTTTTTAAATCAAAGTTGCCATCTATTTCTCTCCACAGCGTCGTTTACTCCTCCGCCAGGCTGCGTAAGACGCGTTCATATCTTATTTATTTGGCTGGACCTCTTCACATCTCCCTATGCCCGCTGCTTCACACACTTTATTTGCTTACTTACATGGTTAAAGAAAATAAAATACATCCATGAATAAACCAACCGCATTCTGATTCTAACAACATATTTCCGTTTCATGGTTAGGATAGGAACTTTTCTTAAAAGCCAGGCCTTGTTTGTGGTTGTGGACACCTTCTACTTTTACTAAAGTAAATATGTCTCTGGTTATTTGTACTTTTATTTAAGTACTGAGATTCAGTACTTCCTCCACCGCGGATCCGACAATCTCCGACAACCTGTCTCCAAGGAGGAGCACAGGAAGCATCATGTCCTTATATGGGAATTTTTGGGGCGTTTTCTTATGCTAATTAGGAACAACTGGCACACGCTTTCAGTTAGGAAGACATGAGATTCATCAATCCTAAGAACACAGGTGCGAACAAATCTGCTGTTTAAGAACACGTCATGAATCCGACGTAAACTTTTCTTAGAAACCTTCTTAAGAACATATTTAAGAGAAAACTTAGGAAGATATTGGTGAATGAGGCCCAATGCTTTTTTCCTCCTAGTTTTCATTATTTTGTTCGTTTTCGTTAATGATTATAACCTTGGTCAACATAAAAACATGGGAAGATAAGGCCAAGTTTAAAGGTACCCTTTAACAATGTAACCATAGATCATCAATGTGTTTCTCTTCTCTGGAAAATGTTCTGTGATATAGGGAAGAAGTGCTTACACTCTTGTTAATCAAACTGACATTGACATATCATGTGTCACAATGTAAATTAACATTCAACATCTGTAACGTCCTTTTTGTTGTTGTTTTTGCTGTAGGCTTCTATATAAAGCTCACACAGGTTTACAGACGACACAGTTCAACAGTAAGCTGCCAGAACGAGAATGAAGATCTCTGTGAGTTTCACGCTGTTGCTGCTGCTCGGCTCAGTCCCCGCAAGTGAAAGTGTTGAATGCCAGCGGACTTCTCCTCCAGACATCTACGCTGCGCTGAGAGAGATCACCGCCTCGTTGGTTCAGCTGAAGGCGAACATGGCGCTGCAGACTACAGGTACAGTAATGAAATGTTTTACATCGTGTCATAGCAGTTCAGAAATATGCAAAAGGATAGAAATAAGTATTTTTCTGTGTAGTGGAGCAAAGTAGGGCTGAAACTACTGAATATTTTCATTGTGGATTAATGTGTGATTTTGTTCTAGATGAATGGATTATTTGTTGGGTCTCTAAAATGTTGATCAGCGTTTACCAAAAAGCCCAAGATGACATCCTCAAATATCTTGTTTTGTCCAAAACTCAACGATATTCAGTTTCCTGTCCCAGAGGAGAGAAGAAATTAGAATATATTCACATTTAACAAGCTGACGTCACACAACTTTCAGTTTGTTCATAAAAGATTACTCAAACAGATTCATTGATTATCAAAATAGTTGGAGATTCATGCAGCTCTACAGCAATGTCCAAAGAAACTGAAGGAGCAGTAAAATGAAGCTGACAAAGAACCTCTCTCTGATTTTGCAGGTCAAGCACAGCTGAAGACTGAAGTGGAAAAGCTGAATCAACAACAGCGAGGTATTGTTCTCTGATCGCTGTCAGCTGCTTCTGCTGCTGAGAGATGTAAAGAGAAACATTTCATTATTACTAAATTAAATCATGGTGGCCAAACACTTCCAAAGTCTGGTAAATTTGGAAGAAATCTACACAGAAATAGACAAAGTTTAATAAAGTAAATGTTTTCTTTCCACGCATCTAACCTTAACCCTGAATGAACGGTGGCACTGAAGGACAAAACACAACATTTCACAAATGTTGTGTTTGGTCCTTAAGGAAGACAACATTTTAGGGAAGATAAACAGTAGAAAAACTATTAACTGAAAAATGTTTCTGCCTGTAGTGTCTCCTCTTAATTTAAATGTTTACAACTCCTGCTGTTTTTCTCGATTTCTTTGTCTGTGGCCACATGTTTCATAACGTTGCTCTCTCTCCCTCTCTCTCTCTCTCTCTCTCTCTCTCTGTCTGTCGCTGTCTCACTCTCTCTCTGTCTTTCTCTGTCTCTCTGTCTGTCTGTCTCTTTCTCTCTGCCTGTCTCTCTCTTTTTCTCTGTGTCTCTCTCTCTGCCTGTCTCTCTCTCTCTCTCTCTCTCTCTGTCTCTCTCTCTCTCTCTGTCTCTGTCTCTCTGTCTCTCTCTCTCTCTGCCTGTCTCTCTCTGTCTCTCTCAGTACGACAGGTTGCGTTCTCAGCCGCTCTGTTGCCTCAAGACCAACAACCAACTATTGGACCCTTGCCCACGGACACTACCCTGATCTACACATACGTTATCACCAACATTGGAAATGCCTACAACTCAAAAACAGGTAGCTCTGATATTCCAACAATACATTTTAGGGATGCACAGATATGAACATTTCATATCACATATCATATTTAGCAATGCCCGTATTTATCTTTATAAAACAAGTTTCTATGATAATTATATTTTCTGTTTACTGAGAAACACGTGTAAACACTGTATTTGTAAAAGTAATGTATTTCTTTTTTGCAAAACATTTGAAAAAGCCAATTCATTATAGATTATTTTTCTCAGTGTCTGACAACATTATGGAAAGGATCATCACCATCACAAACCAACCAGACTCCATGAATATAATCAGGACTTTTATCATCGTAAAACACACTTCATTCAAAGTGGAAAGAAACTAAATAAAACTATCAAAAGCCGTCTTGGTTCATCTTTCCACTGTTCCAACAATCACCACTCTGGTTTGGTTGAAATAAACCCTTAATTCACCCATTTACATTTGGAGATATGCTGGCTCTATACACGCTAAAAGTCCTGATTATTTACATGGAGTCTGGTGGAGATATGCTGGCTCTATACAGGCTAAAAGTCCTGATTATTTACATGGAGTCTGGTGGAGATATGCTGGCCCTATACACCGCTAAAAGTCCTGATTATTTATATGGAGTCTGGTGGAGATATGCTGGCTCTATACACGCTAAAAGTCCTGATTATTTATATGGAGTCTGGTGGAAATATGCTGGCTCTATACACGCTAAAAGTCCTGATTATTTACATGGAGTCTGGTGGAGATATGCTGGCTCTATACAGGCTAAAAGTCCTGATTATTTACATGGAGTCTGGTGGAGATATGCTGGCTCTATACACGCTAAAAGTCCTGATTATTTACATGGAGTCTGGTGGAGATATGCTGGCTCTATACACGCTAAAAGTCCTGATTATTTACATGGAGTCTGGTGGAGATATGCTGGCTCTATACACGCTAAAAGTCCTGATTATTTACATGGAGTCTGGTGGAGATATGCTGGCTCTATACACGCTAAAAGTCCTGATTATTTACATGGAGTCTGGTGGAGATATGCTGGCCCTATACACGATAAAAGTCCTGATTATCTATATGGAGTCTGGTGGAAATATGCTGGCTCTATACACACTAAAAGTCCTGATTATTTACATGGAGTCTGGTGTAGTTGTAGTTTAGGTGATGGTGATTTCGGGGCTATTTCATGTTAAACTAAAAGGATCTTACTAATTAACTAAAAGGTCTATCTCTGTAGGGATCCATCCCATAATGTTGTCAGACGCTTAGAATAATAATCTGAGTCTGTCAGAAGCAACAACAGAACTTTTAGTGACTCTAACTGCTGCTGAACATTAGTCCTGTAGGGTTACATTACAGCTTGGTTCTGGTTTAATACTGGACCAGTTTCAGAGATGTGATGGTTGATATATTGTGCATCTCTAATACATTTCACTTGCATGTTGATGTTGATGTTGAAACACTTTTTCAATTTCTATTTGTAAAATGACAATAACGTACGTCCAACAGGTGCGTTCACTGCCCCGATGAGAGGAGCGTACAACTTTGAGTGGACATTCGGTGCATTTGGAGACAACAGCCACGGTTCAGGGGGTTGGTTGGTCAAGAACTCAGAGTATGTTTTCATGGCATTTGAGCAACAGGCGACCGGTTTTATGACTACTTCTAAAGGCGCTACACTTTTGCTAGAGGTGGGAGACGTTGTGTTTGTGCGTCTGATGGCTAACACTTTGGCGTATGCCGATGGAAGTCACCACAACACCTTCAGTGGTTTTCTGCTGTTCCCCATGTAAGACAGAAACAGCAGCTCTGTGATAGTCACGCAGGTTTTTGTTGTCTTAAAGGGGTGATAGAATGCAAAACTGATTTTACCCTGTCATAGTTGAATAGCGACAGTTCGGTGGGTAAATAAGACCTACATAGAAACTGAAAATCCCATTGATACCCCTTTACTATAAAAATCTCATATTTTGAACTGCCGCTGAAAACGGACGAATCTCAACAAAGCTAGATGCTGACATACAGTAAGCATCCCAGGACCGGAACCTTTGTCAGCCCATGGGTGTATTAAGAGAACAGTCACGCCTCAACATTTACATAGGCTACACAACTGACCTGAGATCAGGTAGAACATTTACATAGGCTACACAACTGACCTGAGATCAGGTAGGCAAGGCAAGGCAAGGCAGCTTTATTTGTATAGCACATTTCAGCAACAGGGCAATTCAAAGTGCTTTACATAAAACATAACAAATTAAAAACATTAAAAGACAAGAATAAAACTGACAGTTACAGTGCAGTATAAGAAATTAAAGTTAATAAAATAGATTATTTAAAGAAAAGCAACATCAAAAGATAGGTCTTTAGCTTAGATTTAAAAGAACAGGTAGTCTTTTAAATCTAGGTCACGCGCGAATCTCTGCTATTCCATTACAAAATTCACTTCTGAAAATTTTTTTGCGCGAAATCAACTATGTAAAGCTCAAATATGGGCCGTTTTACGAAAATGGATGGCTAATTGCAAATTTTGTCCGTATGTGTGCCGGGTGCTACCTGGGTTGCTACATCTCCGCCCTGCCTGTCCTCCGTCACAGACCCCGGCCTGCTGTGGGGCTCGATTGAGCTCCGTTACGCGGCAGCTCAATACCCGCGCAAACTCACCCTTTCCTGGGTGACTGGAACTACCACACCCCCCCCCCCCCACAAAACCCCCACCCCCCCCCCCCCCCCCCCCCCCTTTTTCCTCCCCCCGACGGGCCGTGTGTGAAAAAAAAAAAAGCAGCCCTTTTTTTCCCCCCCTTTCCTTTTCTTTCTTTTTTTTTTTTTTTTTTTTTTTTTTTTTTTTTTTTTTTTTTTTTATTAAAAAAAAACTCTACTTTTTTTTTTTTTTTTTTTTTTTATTTATATAGAGTGAACTAGTTTTATTTCCAAAAAAAAAAAACAACCCTAACCATTTCCTTCCCAAACCTTTTCCCTCCCTTTTTTTTTTTCTCCTTTTTTTTCTTCCCCCCCGCCGCTGTTTTTTTTTTGTGTTTTTTTTTTTTTTTTTTTTTTTCTTTTTTTTTTTTTTTTTTTTTTTTTTTTTTTTTTATTTTTTTTTTTTTTTTTTTTATTAAATTATTTTATAATATATTTTTTTTTTTTTTTTTTTTTTTTTTTTATATTTTTTAATTTAAAGTATTAATTAACCTCCTAACTCTGACATTCACAAAAATGCATTCTTACCCGGTAGTGCAGTATCCACAAATGGTAACTTTGCCCTGGGTATGGAGCCCAGCAGGCTGCCGCTTTCTCTTCAGACTGTGTGGAGCCCCTAAAGTCTGACACGTCTTACCAAATTTGCAATTAGCCATACATTTTCGTAAACGTCCCATATTTGAGCTTTATATAGTGGATTTCCGCATAAAAAGTCTCAGAAGTGAATTTGGTAATGAAACATTGCAGTATCTGGAATATGAGATTCTGTCCGTCTCTAATGTGTGTGTATTGGGGATTCACTCAACCAATCAGCACGTGTCTCTATAGTTTGTGTATGGCGAGTTGCTCAACGAATCAGTGCGCAGCTCATCTAAATATTCATGACCATACCATATTTGGAAGAAAAGCTCCTGTTACAAATAGGGCCAAAACACAGGGATGCATAAGGGCCAATAAAATATCAACCAGGCCATTTTCAGCCCAACCAATGTTACATACCCCATTAGGAGACCATAAGGAACAGTGTGAAATACCCTATATAATCATTCTATCACCCCTTTAAACAAGCCTTCATATATAGCACTTCATAGATTTGATCTGATTTCATCTACATCTAAATAATAATAATCAACACTTGTCGACAGGAACCTTTTTTTCCTTCAAATATAAAGTAATTAATGTTTCTGATTCTCTTTTGTTTCTGTCATTTTAATCAAATAATAAACATATATCATTGAAATTACATCTGTGAGTGTTTCTTTATTGTTTGTTTCAACTTTAACTTATTAAAAGCAGATAATCAAATTCAACATCATAGCAGTATGAAGAAACAATGAATGGTAAGCTGTTTTCACATATGAGCTCTAGGGCTGGGACAATATGCTTTTGCCCCGGTTTGATTCTTTCACCATTCATGGGTGCCGAGTGGACATGTTTTCCGGTTTTAATTTATTGCAAAAAACATGGACTTTTGAGCCCCAGACCAACATGTACATACCAGCCCATAATACTGCCACTAAGCTGAGTGGTAAGTAATGGCGTTTTTCCATTACATGGTACCTGCTCGACTCTGCTCGCCTCTACTCACCTTTTTCGGTTTTCCATTACAAAAAAAAGTCCCTGGTACCTGCTAACAGGTACTTTTTTTAGTACCACCTCAGTCGAGGTTCCCAGCGAGCTGAGGCGATACCAAAAGGTGACGTGAAAGTGACAGAGGGGGGTGTGTCCTGAAGAAACTCGCCATTTTTAAATAGTTTAGCCAGCTGTGTTTTCTTTAGAAACTAAGTGTGTCTTCTGGCTGTGGCAACAACACACCTTCCACGTTCTGTGTGTGTGTCGTGTTAGGTCACAGCAGTTTACTGCAGCGTCGCTATGACAACCAGCCAAGCTCGCCTCACGCATGAGGCGGTACTAAATCTGCAATGGAAAAAGAAGGACGGGGCACCGCAGCCGACTCGAGTCGAGCCGAGTAGAGCTGGTACTAGCAGTGGAAAAACACCATTAGATAGTATGATAATGTCTCACTGAGTCTAAAAGGCTGCCTGGCTCTCGATGGCAGGATGGATAAAGGTTGAGGGTACAGCATGGCTGTCATTAAGATGTCTTGTACAGTAAACAAGTGACAAGTCTGTAAGTTAAGCTAAGCTGCATTTTGTACACAGTATGCAGCTTGTGTTATAGTGGATCAATCAGAAAGCTATAGTAGCCTACTATGTTTGCAAGTGCCTTAGCTTGCTAATACATAACTAACATTAGCTTAACAGCTAACTTGTCCTCTCTGGTAGACAAAAATAATCACGCTTAAACCTCATGTTTTTAGCTAGCTACAGGCACTTTGTTGGCGTTTCAGGCAAGTTAACTGTTAGTAAGCTAATGTTAGCTATGTGAACGTTATTAGCAAACTGAGACACTTGCAAACAAAATACTACAGCTTTCATATAGTTAGCTACAACTGACATTTGAATATTTGACTTGGTAACAAAAATGCTTGCTGCAAACATAACACACACACACACACACACACACACACACACACACACAAACACAAACACAAACACACATACAAACACAGAGAGATGCACGCACTCCCATTTTTATGAGTTTGTGAGGACCAGTGACTGGCAGCAACCTTTCTAGGGGTCTAGAGACATGATTTTAACTGCTAAACTTATTATATTATGAACACAAAAATTATTAAAATAAATTCAAATCACACACACACACACACACACACACACACACACACACACACACACACACACACACACACAGAAACACACAGAGACACACACACACACACACACACATAGAGACACACACACACACACACACACACACACACAGAAACACAGAGATGCACGCACTCCCATTTTTATGACTTGTGAGGGACCAGTGACTGGCAGCACCCTTTCTGAAGGGTCTAGAGACATGATGATGACACTCACACACACACACACAGAAACACACAGAGACACACACACACACAAACACAAAGAGACATACAAACTCCCATTTGTATCACTTCGTGAGGACCAGTGACTGGCAGCACCCTTTCTGAAGGGAAGGGGAAGTTATTTTAACTGCTAAAATTATAAAATTATGAACACAAGAATTATTAAATTAATTTAAAACACATACACGCACACACACAGAGACACACACCCCAATCAACATATTTGTCTTTTTGACTTTTTTGTCACTTTTCAACAACAAAAATAGTTTTTTCCAAAATGTTGTTGCTTGTATGAGTTAAAAAAAAATTCAACAGTTTTGTTAACCGAAAACTTAACTGTTGCAGTTTAAAACGTTGTTAACCCTGTGAAACCCACACACTTGGTTTGATTTAGGCACCAAAACTACTTATTTAAGTTAATAAATCTCCTGTTGTGTGCTTCATGTTAGAAAGTAAGACTGAACCGTCCAATGTCCAGAGAATCTCATGTGGACATCGTTACAGAGTTGATATGTTACAGCAGCTTAACATTCTCTGTTTCTTTATACTGCTATGATGTTGAATTAGATTATCTGCTCTCAATAAGTGACTGACCTATCTCGGGTGCGTTTGGAGATGCCTGATGAAGTCTGACGTTGTTGATCTGGCATCATTTATCTTGGGGCCACACACCTTGCATGTAGTGTTTACTGCCACTGTACTGGTAGATCAAAAAGACGAATTAAAAGTCTGAGTCTGTGCTCACTCTCACTCTCCTCTGCCTGTAAGTGAAGTTATCTACTTCCTCTTTTATGGACTTTGCCCGACACAGCGCAGCTTGTTTAAACACAATGTTTAGACACATAACAATGTGTACTAGACACAGAACAATGTGTACTAGACAGAACAATGTGTACTAGACACAGAACAATGTGTACTAGACACATAACAATGTGCACTAGACACAGAACAATGTGCACTAGACACAGAACAATGTGTACTAGACACAGAACAATGTGCACTAGACACACAACAATGTGCACTAGACACAACAATGTGCACTAGACACACAACAATGTGCACTAGACACACAACAATGTGCACTAGACATAACAATGTGTACTAGACACAGAACAATGTGCACTAGACACAGAACAATGTGCACTAGACACACAACAATGTGTACTAGACACACAACAATGTGCACTAGACAGAACAATGTGCACTAGACACAGAACAATGTGCACTAGACACAACAATGTGCACTAGACACACAACAATGTGCACTAGACACAACAATGTGCACTAGACACAGAACAATGTGCACTAGACACAGAACAATGTGCACTAGACATAACAATGTGTACTAGACACAGAACAATGTGCACTAGACACAGAACAATGTGCACTAGACGCCTAACAATTTGCACTAGACACAGAACAATGTGCACTAGACATAACAATGTGCACTAGACACAGAACAATTTGCACTAGACACACAACAATGTGCACTAGACATAACAATGGTACATTAGATAGAACAATGTGCACTAGACATAACAATATGTACTAGACATAACAATGTGTACTAGACACAGAAAGAGGTTTTCCACACAGTCTGTCTTTTTCCTGAACACAGCATAAAGCATTAACAGACTCTTTAACAGACTTTTGGGTTAGCTCCTCTCCCTCTGTAACACGGTTACAGTCAGTCCTGTGTCCCAGTCAGGGTGGCTCGATTATAGAAAAACTAATTATAACACATTTATTTTGATCAATCTTAAAATTGGGATTAGTTAACATGATTACTTGTTGACTTTTGGAAAGATGTTGCATTTATTGAAGTTTGAATCAATAAAACAGTAAAACAAATCACCAGTGAAAACACCTTGAACTTTGACATTTCCCTTCATAATTTCCCTCTTTGAACTATTTAATTTCCCCTTCAGAACACGAGACAGAATAAGAGTTTACTTGCAAAAGGTAATGTGCAAAATAATTGTTTTCATGGTGATCGTTACTTATGAGCCGAAATCGAGGATGATCATATACCGACCAGAGACAGTTTATGTCTCATTTGCACCACATCCTGTTAACAGGTTGTGCAATATAAATATACAGTAGGTAAAGAATCTCATGTGGACATCGTTACAGAGTTGATATGTTACAGCAGCTTAACATTCTCTGTTTCTTTATACTGCTATGATGTTGAATTAGATTATCTGCTCTCAATAAGGTGACTGACCTATCTGGGTGCGTTTGGAGATGCCTGATGAAGTCTGACGTTGTTGATCTGGCATCATTTATCTTGGGGCCACACACCTTGCATGTAGTGTTTACTGCCACTGTACTGGTAGATCAAAAAGACGAATTAAAAGTCTGAGTCTGTGCTCACTCTCACTCTCCTCTGCCTGTAAGTGAAGTTATCTACTTCCTCTTTTATGGACTTTGCCCGACACAGCGCAGCTTGTTTAAACACAATGTTTAGACACATAACAATGTGTACTAGACACAGAACAATGTGTACTAGACAGAACAATGTGTACTAGACACAGAACAATGTGTACTAGACACATAACAATGTGTACTAGACACAGAACAATGTGTACTAGACACAGAACAATGTGTACTAGACACAGAACAATGTGCACTAGACACATAACAATGTGCACTAGACAAAACAATGTGTACTAGACACATAACAATGTGCACTAGACAAAACAATGTGTACTAGACACAGAACAATGTGCACTAGACACACAACAATGTGCACTAGACATAACAATGTGCACTAGACACAGAACAATGTGCACTAGACACAGAACAATGTGCACTAGACACACAACAATGTGTACTAGACACAAAACAATGTGCACTAGACACAACAATGTGCACTAGACACAACAATGTGCACTAGACACAGAACAATGTGTACTAGACACACAACAATGTGCACTAGACAGAACAATGTTTACTAGACACAAACAATGTGTACTAGACACATAACAATGTTTACTAGACACAGGACAATGTGCACTAGACACACAACAATGTGTACTAGACACAGAACAATTTGTACTAGACACAGAACAATGTGCACTAGACACACAACAATGTGCACTAGACACACAACAATGTGCACTAGACATAACAATGTGCACTAGACAGAACAATGTGCACTAGACACAGAACAATGTGCACTAGACACACAACAATGTGCACTAGACACACAACAATGTGTACTAGACACACAACAATGTGCACTAGACACAACAATGTGCACTAGACACAGAACAATGTGCACTAGACACACAACAATGTGTACTAGACACACAACAATGTGCACTAGACATAACAATGTGCACTAGACACAGAACAATGTGCACTAGACACAGAACAATGTGCACTAGACACAACAATGTGCACTAGACACATAACAATGTGCACTAGACACAGAACAATGTGCACTAGACACAGAACAATGTGCACTAGACACATAACAATGTGCACTAGACACATAACAATGTGCACTAGACAAAACAATGTGTACTAGACACAGAACAATGTGCACTAGACACACAACAATGTGCACTAGACATAACAATGTGCACTAGACACAGAACAATGTGCACTAGACACACAACAATCTGTACTAGTCACACAACAATCTGTACTAGATACAGAAACAGGTTTTCCCCACAGTCTGTCTTTCTCCTGAACACAGCATAAAGCATTAACAGACTCTTTAACAGACTTTTTGGGTTAGCTCCTCTCCCTCTGTAACACGGTTACAGTCAGTCCTGTGTCCCAGTCAGGGTGGCTCGATTATAGAAAAACTAATTATAACACATTTATTTTGATCAATCTTAAAATTGGGATTAGTTAACATGATTACTTGTTGACTTTTGGAAAGATGTTGCATTTATTGAAGTTTGAATCAATAAAACAGTAAAACAAATCACCAGTGAAAACACCTTGAACTTTGACATTTCCCTTCATAATTTCCCTCTTTTAACTATTTAATTTCCCCTTCAGAACATGAGACAGAATTAGAGTTTACTTGCAAAAGGTAATGTGCAAAATAATTGTTTTCATGGTTGTTGTGATCGTTACTTATGAGCCGAAATCGAGGATGATCATATACCGACCAGAGACAGTTTATGTCTCATTTGCACCACATCCTGTTAACAGGTTGTGCAATATAACTAGACAGTAGGTAAAGAATCTCATGTGGACATCATTACAGAGTTGATATGTTACAGCAACTTAACATTCTCTTTTTTTATAAATTAATACTTATATTTAATTAAAGTCTTTACTGTCACTGTATACTGGTAGATCAAAAAGACAAATTAAAAGTCTGAGACTGTGCTCACTCTCACTCTCCTCTGCCTGGTAAGTGAAGTTATCTAGTTCCTCTTTTATGGACTTTGCCCGACACAGGAAAGCTTGTTTTGCACACAATGTTTAGACACATAACAATGTGTACTAGATACAGAACAATGTGTACTAGACACAGAACAATGTGTACTAGACACAGAACAATGTGCACTAGACACAGAACAATGTGCACTAGACATAACAATGTGTACTAGACACACAACAATGTAAATTCTAACAAACAATGTGTACTAGACACAGAACAATGTGTACTAGACACAAAATGTGCACTAGACACAACAATGTGCACTAGACACAGAACAATGTGACTAGACAAACAAAAAAAGACACAGAACAATTTGCACTAGACACAGAACAATGTGCACTAGACACACAACAATGTGTACTAGACCAGAACAATGTGTACTAGACACAACAATGTGCACTAGACACAACAATGTGCACTAGACACAGAACAATGTGTACTAGACACAGAACAATGTGCACTAGACATAACAATGTTTACTAGACACATAACAATGTGTACTAGACACATAACAATGTGTACTAGACACAGAACAATGTGCACTAGACACACAACAATGTGCACTAGACACAGAACAATGTGTACTAGACACAGAACAATGTGCACTAGACACAACAATGTGCACTAGACACACAACAATGTGCACTAGACACAACAATGTGCACTAGACACAACAATGTGCACTAGACACAGAACAATGTGCACTAGACACACAACAATGTGCACTAGACACACAACAATGTGCACTAGACACACAACAATGTGCACTAGACAGAACAATGTGCACTAGACACAGAACAATGTGCACTAGACACACAACAATGTGCACTAGACACACAACAATGTGCACTAGACATAACAATGTGCACTAGACACAGAACAATGTGCACTAGACACAAAACAATGTGCACTAGACATAACAATGTGCACTAGACACATAACAATGTGCACTAGACACAGAACAATGTGCACTAGACACAGAACAATGTGCACTAGACACAAAACAATGTGCACTAGACACAGAACAATGTGCACTAGACAGAACAATGTGCACTAGACACAGAACAATGTGCACTAGACACACAACAATGTGCACTAGACATAACAATGTGCACTAGACAGAACAATGTGCACTAGACACAGAACAATGTGCACTAGACAGAACAATGTGCACTAGACAGAACAATGTGCACTAGACACACAACAATGTGCACTAGACACACAACAATGTGCACTAGACACACAACAATGTGCACTAGACACAACAATGTGCACTAGACACACAACAATGTGCACTAGACACACAACAATGTGCACTAGACACACAACAATGTGCACTAGACATAACAATGTGCACTAGACACAGAACAATGTGCACTAGACACAGAACAATGTGCACTAGACATAACAATGTGCACTAGACACATAACAATGTGCACTAGACACAGAGCAATTTGCACTAGACACAGAACAATGTGCACTAGACATAACAATTTGCACTAGACACAGAACAATGTGCACTAGACATAACAATGTGCACTAGACACAGAACAATTTGCACTAGACACACAACAATGTGCACTAGACATAACAATGTGCACTAGACAGAACAATGTGCACTAGACACACAACAATCTGTACTAGTCACACAACAATCTGTACTAGATACAGAAACAGGTTTTCCCCACAGTCTGTCTTTCTCCTGAACACAGCATAAAGCATTAACAGACTCTTTAACAGACTTTTTGGGTTAGCTCCTCTCCCTCTGTAACACGGTTACAGTCAGTCCTGTGTCCCAGTCAGGGTGGCTCGATTATAGAAAAACTAATTATAACACATTTATTTTGATCAATCTTAAAATTGGGATTAGTTAACATGATTACTTGTTGACTTTTGGAAAGATGTTGCATTTATTGAAGTTTGAATCAATAAAACAGTAAAACAAATCACCAGTGAAAACACCTTGAACTTTGACATTTCCCTTCATAATTTCCCTCTTTGAACTATTTAATTTCCCCTTCAGAACACGAGACAGAATAAGAGTTTACTTGCAAAAGGTAATGTGCAAAATAATTGTTTTCATGGTGATCGTTACTTATGAGCGAAATCGAGGATGATCATATACCGACCAGAGACAGTTTATGTCTCATTTGCACCACATCCTGTTAACAGGTTGTGCAATATAAATATACAGTAGGTAAAGAATCTCATGTGGACATCGTACAGAGTTGATATGTTACAGCAGCTTAACATTCTCTGTTTCTTTATACTGCTATGATGTTGAATTAGATTATCTGCTCTCAATAAGTGACTGACCTATCTGGGTGCGTTTGGAGATGCCTGATGAAGTCTGACGTTGTTGATCTGGCATCATTTATCTTGGGGCCACACACCTTGCATGTAGTGTTTACTGCCACTGTACTGGTAGATCAAAAGACAAATTAAAAGTCTGAGACTGTGCTCACTCTCACTCTCCTCTGCCTGTAAGTGAAGTTATCTAGTTCCTCTTTTATGGACTTTGCCCGACAGGCGGTTAGCACTTGTTTAACACATAATAACTAATGAAACAGTGTATACAGAACAGTATGTATTTAGACACAGAACAATGTGCACTAGACACAGAACAATGTGCACTGGACATAACAATGTGTACTAGACACACACAACAATGTGCACTAGACATAACAATGTGTACTAGACACAGAACAATGTGCACTAGACACACAACAATGTGCACTAGACACAACAATGTGCACTAGACACACAACAATGTGCACTAGACACAGAACAATGTGCACTAGACACAGAACAATGTGTACTAGACACAGAACAATGTGCACTACACACACAACAATGTGCACTAGACACAACAATGTGCACTAGACACAGAACAATGTGCACTAGACACACAACAATCTGTACTAGTCACACAACAATCTGTACTAGATACAGAAACAGGTTTTCCCCACAGTCTGTCTTTCTCCTGAACACAGCATAAAGCATTAACAGACTCTTTAACAGACTTTTTGGGTTAGCTCCTCTCCCTCTGTAACACGGTTACAGTCAGTCCTGTGTCCCAGTCAGGGTGGCTCGATTATAGAAAAACTAATTATAACACATTTATTTTGATCAATCTTAAAATTGGGATTAGTTAACATGATTACTTGTTGACTTTTGGAAAGATGTTGCATTTATTGAAGTTTGAATCAATAAAACAGTAAAACAAATCACCAGTGAAAACACCTTGAACTTTGACATTTCCCTTCATAATTTCCCTCTTTTAACTATTTAATTTCCCCTTCAGAACCGAGACAGAATAAGAGTTTACTGCGCAAAGGTAATGTGCAAAATAATTGTTTTCATGGTGATCGTTACTTATGAGCCGAAATCGAGGATGATCATATACCGACCAGAGACAGTTTATGTCTCATTTGCGCCACATCCTGTTAACAGGTTGTGCAATATAAATATACAGTAGGTAAAGAATCTCATGTGGACATCGTACAGAGTTGATATGTTACAGCAGCTTAACATTCTCTGTTTCTTTATACTGCTATGATGTTGAATTAGATTATCTGCTCTCAATAAGTAAGACTGACCTATCCGGGTGCGTTTGGAGATGCCTGATGAAGTCTGACGTTGTTGATCTGGCATCATTTATCTTGGGGCCACCACACCTTGCATGTAGTGTTTACTGCCACTGTACTGGTAGATCAAAAAGACAAATTAAAAGTCTGAGACTGTGCTCACTCTCACTCTCCTCTGCCTGTAAGTGAAGTTATCTAGTTCCTTTTTTATGGACTTTGCCCGACACAGGGAAGCTTGTTTGCAACACAATGTTTGGACACATAACAATGTGTACTAGATACAGAACAATGTGTACTAGACACAGAACAATGTTACTAGATACAGAACAATGTGCACTAGACACATAACAATGTGTACTAGATACAGAACAATGTGTACTAGACACAGAACAATGTGTACTAGACACAGAACAATGTGCACTAGACACAGAACAATGTGCACTAGACATAACAATGTGTACTAGACACACAACAATGTGCGCTAGACATAACAATATGTACTAGACACAGAACAATGTGCACTAGACATAACAATGTGCACTAGACAAATACTAGAACAATTTGCACTAGACACAGAACAATGTGCACTAGACACACAACAATGTGTACTAGACACAGAACAATGTGTACTAGACACAACAATGTGCACTAGACACAACAATGTGCACTAGACACAGAACAATGTGTACTAGACACAGAACAATGTGCACTAGACATAACAATGTTTACTAGACACATAACAATGTGTACTAGACACAACAATGTTTACTAGACACAGGACAATGTGCACTAGACACACAACAATGTGTACTAGACACAGAACAATTTGTACTAGACACAGAACAATGTGCACTAGACACAACAATGTGCACTAGACACACAACAATGTGCACTAGACATAACAATGTGCACTAGACATAACAATGTGCACTAGACACAAAACAATGTGCACTAGACACACAACAATGTGCACTAGACACAAAACAATGTGCACTAGACACAAAACAATGTACACTAGACAGAACAATGTGTACTAGACACAGAACAATGTGCACTAGACACACAACAATGTGTACTAGACACACAACAATGTGCACTAGACATAACAATGTGGCCTAGACACAGAACAATTTGCACTAGACACAGAACAATGTGCACCTAGACATAACAATGTGCACTAGACACATAACAATGTGCACTAGACACAGAACAATTTGCACTAGACACAGAACAATGTGCACTAGACATAACAATTTGCACTAGACACAGAACAATGTGCACTAGACATAACAATGTGCACTAGACACAGAACAATTTGCACTAGACACACAACAATGTGCACTAGACATAACAATGTGCACTAGACAGAACAATGTGCACTAGACATAACAATGTGTACTAGACATAACAATGTGTACTAGACACAGAAAGAGGTTTTTTCCACAACCACACAGTCTGTCTTCTTTCTTTTCCTGAACACAGCATAAAGCATTAACAGACTCTTTAACAGACTTTTGGGTTAGCTCCTCTCCCCGGTGTAACACGGTTACAGTCAGTCCTGTGACCTAGTCAAGGCGGCTCGATTATAGAAAAACTAATTATAATCACATTTATTTTGATCAATCTTGAAATTGGGATTAGTTAACATGATTACTTGTTGACTTTTGGAAAGATGTTGCATTTATTGAAGTTTGAATCAATAAAACAGTAAAACAAATCACCAGTGAAAACACCTTGAACTTTGACATTTCCCTTCATAATTTCCCTCTTTGAACTATTTAATTTCCCCTTCAGAACACGAGACAGAATAAGAGTTTACTTGCAAAAGGTAATGTGCAAAATAATTGTTTTCATGGTGATCGTTACTTATGAGCCGAATCGAGGATGATCATATACCGACCAGAGACAGTTTATGTCTCATTTGCACCACATCCTGTTAACAGGTTGTGCAATATAAATATACAGTAGGTAAAGAATCTCATGTGGACATCTTACAGAGTTGATATGTTACAGCAGCTTAACATTCTCTGTTTCTTTATACTGCTATGATGTTGAATTAGATTATCTGCTCTCAATAAGTGACTGACCTATCTGGGTGCGTTTGGAGATGCCTGATGAAGTCTGACGTTGTTGATCTGGCATCATTTATCTTGGGGCCACACACCTTGCATGTAGTGTTTACTGCCACTGTACTGGTAAAACCAAAAGACAAATTAAAAGTCTGAGACTGTGCTCACTCTCACTCTCCTCTGCCTGTAAGTGAAGTTATCTACTTCCTCTTTTATGGACTTTGCCCGACACAGCGCAGCTTGTTTAAACACAATGTTTAGACACATAACAATGTGTACTAGACAGAACAATGTGTACTAGACAGAACAATGTGTACTAGACACAGAACAATGTGTACTAGACACAGAACAATGTGTACTAGACAGAACAATGTGTACTAGACACAAACGAAAAATGTGTACTAGACACATAACAATGTGTACTAGACACAGAACAATGTGCACTAGACACACAACAATGTGCACTAGACACAACAATGTGCACTAGACACACAACAATGTGCACTAGACACAGAACAATGTGCACTAGACACACAACAATGTGTACTAGACACAGAACAATGTGTACTAGACACAACAATGTGCACTAGACACAACAATGTGCACTAGACACAAAACAATGTGCACTAGACACAGAACAATGTGCACTAGACATAACAATGTTTACTAGACACATAACAATGTGTACTAGACACATAACAATGTTTACTAGACACGGGACAATGTGCACTAGACACACAACAATGTGTACTAGACACAGAACAATTTGTACTAGACACAGAACAATGTGCACTAGACACAACAATGTGCACTAGACATAACAATGTGCACTAGACATAACAATGTGCACTAGACATAACAATGTGCACTAGACACAGAACAATTTGCACTAGACACAGAACAATGTGCACTAGACATAACAATGTGCACTAGACACATAACAATGTGCACTAGACACAGAACAATTTGCACTAGACACAGAACAATGTGCACTAGACATAACAATTTGCACTAGACACAGAACATGGCACTAGACATAACAATGTGCACTAGACACAGAACAATTTGCACTAGACACACAACAATGTGCACTAGACATAACAATGTGCACTAGACAGAACAATGTGCACTAGACATAACAATGTGCACTAGACATAACAATGTGCACTAGACAGAACAATGTGCAGCACACACAAACAATGTGCACTAGACACACAACAATGTATAGTATTAGACACACAACAATGTGCACTAGACATAACAATGTGCACTGGACACAGAACAATGTGCACTAGACACACAACAATGTGTACTAGACACACAACAATGTGCACTAGACATAACAATGTTGCGACTAGACACTGAACAATTTGCACTAGACACAGAACAATGTGCACTAGACATAACAATGTGCACTAGACACATAACAATGTGCACTAGACACAGAACAATTTGCACTAGACACAGAACAATGTGCACTAGACATAACAATTTGCACTAGACACAGAACAATGTGCACTAGACATAACAATGTGCACTAGACACAGAACAATTTGCACTAGACACACAACAATGTGCACTAGACATAACAATGTGCACTAGACAGAACAATGTGCACTAGACATAACAATGTGTACTAGACATAACAATGTGTACTAGACACAGAAAGAGGTTTTCCACACAGTCTGTCTTTTTCCTGAACACAGCATAAAGCATTAACAGACTCTTTAACAGACTTTTGGGTTCGCTCCTCTCCCTCTGTAACACGGTTACAGTCAGTCCTGTGACCTAGTCAAGGCGGCTCGATTATAGAAAAACTAATTATAATCACATTTATTTTGATCAATCTTGAAATTGGGATTAGTTAACATGATTACTTGTTGACTTTTGGAAAGATGTTGAATTTATTGAAGTTTGAATCAATAAAACAGTAAAACAAATCACAGCGGAAAACACCTTGAACTTTGACATTTCCCTTCATAATTTCCCTCTTTGAACTATTTAATTTCCCCTTCAGAACACGAGACAGAATAAGAGTTTACTTGCAAAAGGTAATGTGCAAAATAATTGTTTTCATGGTGATCGTTACTTATGACCGAAATCGAGGATGATCATATACCCGACCAGAGACAGTTTATGTCTCATTTGCACCCCATCCTGTTAACAGGTTGTGCAATATAAATATACAGTAGGTAAAGAATCTCATGTGGACATCGTTACAGAGTTGATATGTTACAGCAGCTTAACATTCTCTGTTTCTTTATACTGCTATGATGTTGAATTAGATTATCTGCTCTCAATAAGTGACTGACCTATCTGGGTGCGTTTGGAGATGCCTGATGAAGTCTGACGTTGTTGATCTGGCATCATTTATCTTGGGGCCACACACCTTGCATGTAGTGTTTACTGCCACTGTACTGGTAGATCAAAAGACAAATTAAAAAAGTCTGAGACTGTGCTCACTCTCACTCTCCTCTGCCTGTAAGTGAAGTTATCTAGTTTTTTTCTCTTTACCTAGACACAACAATGTGCACTAGACATAACAATGTGCACTAGACACAGAACAATGTGCACTAGACACACAACAATGTGTACTAGCACACACAACAATGTGCACTAGACATAACAATGTGCACTAGACACAGAACAATTTGCACTAGACACAGAACAATGTGCACTAGACATAACAATGTGCACTAGACACATAACAATGTGCACTAGACACAGAACAATTTGCACTAGACACAGAACAATGTGCACTAGACATAACAATTTGCACTAGACACAGAACAATGTGCACTAGACATAACAATGTGCACTAGACACAGAACAATTTGCACTAGACACACAACAATGTGCACTAGACATAACAAATGTGCACTAGACAGAACAATGTGCACTAGACATAACAATGTGCACTAGACATAACAATGTGCACTAGACAGAACAATGTGCACTAGACATAACAATGTGTACTAGACATAACAATCTGTACTAGACACAGAAAGAGGTTTTCCACACAGTTTGTCTTTTTCCGAACACAGCATAAAAGCATTAACAGACTCTTTAACAGACTTTTGGGTTAGCTCCTCTCCCTCTGTAACACGGTTACAGTCAGTCCGTGTGACCTAGTCAAAGTGGCTCGATTAGAAAAACTAATTATAATCACATTTATTTTGATCAATCTTGAAATTGGGATTAGTTAACATGATTACTTGTTGACTTTTGGAAAGATGTTGCATTTATTGAAGTTTGAATCAATAAAACAGTAAAACAAATCACCAGTGAAAACACCTTGAACTTTGACATTTCCCTTCATAATTTCCCTCTTTGAACTATTTAATTTCCCCTTCAGAACATGAGACAGAATAAGAGTTTACTTGCAAAAGGTAATGTGCAAAATAATTGTTTTCATGGTGCTGTACTGCGTATGAGCGAAATCGAGGATGATCATATACCGACCAGAGACAGTTTATGTCTCATTTGCACCACATCCTGTTAACAGGTTGTGCAATATAAATATACAGTAGGTAAAGAATCTCATGTGGACATCATACAGAGTTGATATGTTACAGCAGCTTAACATTCTCTGTTTCTTTATACTGCTATGATGTTGAATTAGATTATCTGCTCTCAATAAGTGACTGACCTATCTGGGTGCGGTGTTTGGAGATGCCTGATGAAGTCTGACGTTGTTGATCTGGCATCATTTATCTTGGGGCCACACACCTTGCATGTAGTGTTTACTGCCACTGTACTGGTAGTTTAAAAAGACAAATTAAAAGTCTGAGACTGTGCTCACTCTCACTCCTCTGCCTGTAAGTGAAGTTATCTAGTTCCTCTTTTATGGACTTTGCCCCGACACAGGACAGCTTGTTTAAACACAATGTTTAGACACATAACAATGTGTACTAGACACAGAACAATGTGCACTAGACACAGAACAATGTGCACTAGACACAAAACAATGTGCACTAGACACAGAACAATGTGCACTAGACAGAACAATGTGTACTAGACACAGAACAATGTGCACTGGAGACACAACAATGTGTACTAGACACAGAACAATGTGCACTAGACACACAACAATGTGCACTAGACACACAACAATGTGCACTAGACATAACAATGTGCACTAGACACAGAACAATGTGCACTAGACACAGAACAATGTGCACTAGACACACAACAATGTGTACTAGACACAGAACAATGTGCACTAGACACACAACAATGTGCACTAGACACAACAATGTGCACTAGACACAGAACAATGTGCACTAGACAGAACAATGTGTACTAGACACAGAACAATGTGTACTACACACACAACAATGTGCACTAGACACACAACAATGTGTACTAGACACAGAACAATGTGCACTAGACACAACAATGTGCACTAGACACACAACAATGTGTACTAGACACACAACAATGTGCACTAGACAACAATGTGCACTAGACACACAACAATGTGCACTAGACACACAACAATGTGCACTAGACAGAACAATGTGCACTAGACACAGAACAATGTGCACTAGACACACAACAATGTGCACTAGACACATAACAATGTGCACTAGACACATAACAATGTGCACTAGACAAAACAATGTGTACTAGACACAGAACAATGTGCACTGGAGACACAACAATGTGCACTAGACATAACAATGTGTACTAGACACAGAACAATGTGCACTAGACATAACAATGTGCACTAGACACAGAACAATGTGCACTAGACACACAACAATGTGCACTAGACACACAACAATGTGCACTAGACATAACAATGTGCACTAGACACACAACAATGTGCACTAGACACATAACAATGTGCACTAGACATAACAATGTGCACTAGACACATGTCTCTGGCTCTCTCTGTGTGTGTCTGTGTGTGTGTGTGTGTGTGTGTGTGTGTGTGGTCTGTGTGTGTGTGTCTGTGTGTGTGTGTGTGTGTGTGTGACACAACTAGACTACTACTACTACTAGACACAACAATGTGTACTAGACATAACAATGTGTACTAGACATAACAATGTGCACTAGACAGAACAATGTGTACTAGACATAACAATGTGCACTAGACAGAACAATGTGCACTAGACATAACAATGTGTACTAGACATAACAATGTGCACTAGACAGAACAATGTGCACTAGACATAACAATGTGTACTAGACATAACAATCTGTACTAGATACAGAAACAGGTTTTCCCCACAGTCTGTCTTTCTCCTGAACACAGCATAAAGCATTAACAGACTCTTTAACAGACTTTTTGGGTTAGCTCCTCTCCCTCTGTAACACGGTTACAGTCAGTCCTGTGTCCCAGTCAGGGTGGCTCGATTATAGAAAAACTAATTATAACACATTTATTTTGATCAATCTTAAAATTGGGATTAGTTAACATGATTACTTGTTGACTTTTGGAAAGATGTTGCATTTATTGAAGTTTGAATCAATAAAACAGTAAAACAAATCACCAGTGAAAACACCTTGAACTTTGACATTTCCTCTTCATCATTTCCCTCTTTTAACTATTTAATTTCCCCTTCAGAACATGAGACAGAATTAGAGTTTACTTGCAAAAGGTAATGTGCAAAATAATTGTTTTCATGGTTGTTGTGATCGTTACTTATGAGCCGAAATCGAGGATGATCATATACCGACCAGAGACAGTTTATGTCTCATTTGCACCACATCCTGTTAACAGGTTGTGCAATATAACTAGACAGTAGGTAATATAAATATACAGTAGGTAATATAACTAGACAGTAGGTAATATAACTATACAGTAGGTAATATAAATATACAGTAGGTAATATAAATATACAGTAGGTAATATAACTATACAGTAGGTAATATAAATATACAGTAGGTAATATAACTATACAGTAGGTAATATAAATATACAGTAGGTAATATAAATATACAGTAGGTAATATAACTATACAGTAGGTAATATAACTAGACAGTAGGTAATATAACTATACAGTAGGTAATATAAATATACAGTAGGTAATATAAATATACAGTAGGTAGATCATTAACCCTTGTGTAGTCTTCCCTGTCGAACATGCAACTTTTTGTTTTTCTGGGTCAAAATGTTTCAACATTTTGGTCGTCGTTTTCGACACTTTTCGAAGTTTCTGTCAATATTTTTCTGACATTTTTTTAAGCTTTTCCCACTTTGGCTGACCTTTTTGAAGATTATCCTAGCGTTTTTTGTCACTTTTTTTTTACAAGTTGTTTGTCACTTTTTCCCACGTCTTTGTCACTTTTTGTCACAGTTTTTGAATTTTTTGCCAACTTTTTGAAAAAAAAAATCCAAGTTTTTGAAAAAAAAATTCCAAGTTTTTTTGTCACTTTTCCGACGTTTCTGAAATTTTTTTACTACGTTTTTCAACATTCTATTATCAATTTTTCTTCAAATGCTATAAAATTGAATAAACACCCAAATTCAATGAAAGTAGTGAACTGATCGTTTATTTAACATGTGAAGAGCGTTGTAGGGAACCATCCACGTTATTTTGTTTTAAAATTTTGGTGATTTTTGATATAGAAACTTTAAGAAAGTGGGTCAAATAAGACCTGAGGACATCAGGAAGGTTAACTGCTGTATATCATTTTATAAGGTATTCAGTCATAATAACGCTACTTACAGCTGCAATATATCTTGTTGAGCTAACATAGTTACCTCCAGTATTCTCTTATTATCTCACTGAATAGAAGCTGCTGTAACTAGGAGTCAGATTCCTCGTACACAAAGCACACTTAGCCACAGGGCTGATAGTGGCATCATAAAACCATCATGGTATTTAGAGAAGGAGAGAAACAGGACAACGGTTTCTGTTATGAACATTTGTCCTTCACTTTCATTTCTTCTTATTGCCTTTCCTGTCTTATTGGGAATCCACATTTTTATATTCACTATATAAAAACACAAGAACACAGAGACAGAAAGATGGAGAGAAAGGAAGAGACAGATAAAACGAAATAGAAAGGAAAAAGAAAGACAAATGTGTAAGTTTTGTCTGAGGGTTGTCTGATGGTTTTCTGATGGTTGTCTGAGGGTTGTCTTGTAGTGGAAGTTTTCTCGTCTGCAGCAGGGTTGTGCATCAAAAACACACACGATGAGATGAATAAAGATGTTTTTAGAAATAAACCAAAGTTTGGTCTTTGAGTATTTAATATATATTTGCAAATATAGAGAAACACAATTTCACAGGTACATTCAGCACGTCTGAAAAAGTCTTCCTAACCCAAAGTCTAAGAATCAAAACATTTTATAGTGAAGAAACTCCCTTAAAGCCACCCATCTCCAAATATTTTTAGCATGCTGGCACTTTTCTAAAAATACCATAACCAGTCAGATGATTCTATAACCTCCCTTCTGCTCCTGTGTCTCCTACATTAGACAACACACCTGCTTATCTCAGGAGACAGAAAGAGACAATGTTTCAGACAGTGTTATAGCCTTCAACAGTAGGAGAGACCAAGGTCTTCACAACAAGAAATAACTTCAGCTAGACCCAAGGTTCACAATTTCAACTGTTTCAACTTGGAGTGGAAGAGTCTTCACAAAATGTAAGAACATCTTGTAGAATATTAAACAATCATTAAACCAATAATGTTAAAATAAAATGTTCTGCCATTACATTCTGAGGGCAGGAAAACTTAACTTCTGAATGAAGTGATTGTGTTTGTGTTAGTCAGATGTAACAGTTTCTGTTCTCGCTGTAAAAAGGCCATATACTTTAATAAACAAGAGAATACAGAACATAACATTTAAAACAACTTTTAAAATGCTTTTTAAAGATGTGAACTGACATGGCTTCTTATCTACGTTCATTTTCATTTGTCTTATAAATACGATCAAATGGGAAAACAAATTATTTTTGAATTCCATTTAACTCCCCTTTTCCAGAGCTTTCACTGAGCAGAGCTGATAAAGGCTGAGAGACTTTTCATTTCAGGGTCAAGAATTAACTCACTTACATGTGGGAGTGAGTGTGTGTGTGTGTGTGTGTGTGTGTGTGTGTGTGTGTGTGTGTGTCTGTGTGTGTGTGTGTGTGTGTGTCTCTCAGTGAGTGTGTGAGAGTGTGTGCGTGTTTGTGTGTGTGTGCGCATGTGTGTGTCTGTGTGGGACTGTGGAGTGTTTCTGTGTCTGTGTCTGTGTGTCTGTGTGTGTGTGTGTGTGTGTGTGTGTGTGTGTGTGTGTGTGTGTGTTGTGTGTGTGTGTGTGTGTGGTATGTGTATGTAGGAGTGTGTGTGTGTGGGGGTGTGTGTGTGTGTGTGTGTATGTGTATGTAGGAGTGTGTGTGTGTGTGTGTTTGTCTGTATGAGTCAGAAACACAAGTAATAACCACACCCATCTATCCTGCTGTTATCACACCAAGGCCCTGAGTAAAATCAGTCTCCATCCTGTATGTCATACATCTCTAACTAGGGGAGGGGTTACAGGGGAACTAGTGTTCCTCATTCAGAGGACGGCTGAAGAATCACTGGACCGAGATCTCTTCACTCCACAGATACAGACTCAGACTCAGACTCATCATTCCTCATCTAATCATGGAGATAGTGTACAACAGGAGAAATTCTAGAGAACATTTTGTTAGAAGTCGGCACTTAAGGCTGAACGGTTTGAAAGAGGAAGCTAAAGCTGCAGGTTTGGAAAGCGATTATCTCTTCAAACCCAACATCCCTGAATCTCCTCGCCCAGAGTTTGTCTTATCTCATGTGAAACACGACACAGATGCAGACGGATTGTGTGGCATCAGTGAGGATAACGGCTTCAAGGTAGGACTGGCTGATATGTCACTATTATATCAACGCTGTGATATATCAGACTAGATAATGTCTTAGATTTTAGATATCGTGATACGTCTTAAATGGTGTCTCTTCCTGGTTTTAAAGGCTGCTTTAATAAAGTGATGTAATTTTCTGAACTCACCAGACAGTTTTAGCTGTTCTATTATTTGTCTTTAACCACTTAGTCAGAGTATTCAGTGGGGGTGTGACGACTGACTAATGGCGCTTTTCCATTACATGGTATCTGCTCTCCTCGACTCTACTCGCCTTTTTTGGTTTTCCATTGCGAAAAAAAGTCCCTGGTACCTGCTAACAGGTCCTTTTTTTAGTACCACCTCAGTCCAGGTTCCAAGCGAGCCGAGGCGAGCCGAGAAGGTGATGTGAAAACCTGCAGGCTGCTGATTGGTCGGAAAGAATCGTCTCTGATCACTGCATTGCTAGCGACAGACGGCATTTTTAAATAGTTTAGCCAGCGGTGTTTTTTGGGGGCGGCGCTTGCACCAGCCCCAGAGCTTTCTCCGGTAGCGCACGGGTCCTGATGGTTATACTGGTGCGCTGGTGTGTGTGTTGAGTCACCGTGTGTGTGTGTGTGTGTGTGTGTGTGTGTGTGTGTGTGTGTGTTTTGAGTCACCGTGTGTGTGTGTGTGTAGCTGGAGAGCGAGGGATCAGTGAGAGAGTGCCGGTGATTAGCTCCCCAGCGAGTACCGACTCTAGAGTCCTAGTGAGAGAAACAAAGTGTCTCCCCTGTGCTTTCTGACCACAGTGGGAGATCTGGAGCAGGAAAAGTTAACTATCTTGTTGATTTCATGTTGTTTACGGAGAAGGAGAACCAGGAAATGAGTCGGGGGAAATGCAACGCTACCAAGCCACGCCCACGGCAGTTGCTATGACGACCAGCCACGCTGAGGCGGTACTAAAATCTACAATGGGAAAGGGACGCACAGTGAGTCGAGTCGAGGCGAGTAGAGTTGAGGCGAGTCGAGCAGGTACCATGTAATGGAAAAACGTCATTGGAGGAATGAGTTCCTCCTAGACTGCTCCACTCGATGTCAGCTTCACCCTCTCCCCTTTGTCTTTATTCCCCCCCCCCCTCTCTATCTTCTTGCATTTCTCTTATTTGGTGTGAATGCTGAAGGCAGCTATGTTATTCTACTGTTTTTTTAATTCTTATTCTTCTGCCACAGTTTTTGCACATTAACTCCTTCCACATTTTTCAGCACAGAAACAACATTCAAACATCAAAACGTTGATGTTGTGTGTGTGTGTGTATCTCTGTCTGTGTGTGTGTGTGTGTGTGTATCTCTGTCTGTGTGTGTGTGTGTGTGTGTGTGTGTATCTCTGTGTGTGTGTGTGTGTGTGTGTGTGTGTGTATCTCTGTCTCTGTGTGTCTGCGTGTGTGTGTGTATCTCTGTCTGTGTGTGTGTGTGTGTGTATCTCTGTCTGTGTGTGTGTGTGTGTGTGTGTATCTCTGTCTGTGTGTGTGTGTGTGTGTGTGTGTGTATCTCTGTCTGTGTGTGTGTGTGTGCGTGTGTATATCTCTGTCTCTGTGTGTCTGCGTGTGTGTGTGTATCTCTGTCTGTGTGTGTGTGTGTGTATCAGAGCATGTACATTGAAACAGGCTACCAAGTGCACGTCATTGCGTGCTTGCGTCATTGAAAATGTTTCGCCGCCTTCACTTTCGCGCTGCATTTCAAAACAATGGATGAAATGGATATGGAACTGTGAACTGTGCTGTTAATTGTTTTGTTGAGAAGCTGAATCAGCGTCAGTCTGCTTGCAGGAGGAGAATATTCTGTCGGCAACTTTGCCGCAACGTGCTAAGGTAGGTAACGTTACCGACACTGATAGGCTTTAATGTAAGCAATAGGCGTTTTCTCTTATTTATCCCATGTCAATAAATAAAAAAATTGTGGGAGTTCATGTTTGTAGTTGTCGTAACACTTACCGTTTAGGAGAATTGCATTAATTAATCTTAATTACATTAAGCTTACAGTAGCAGTTTACATTAGCTTGTAGTTTACTGCATGTATGTAACATTAGCTCATTGTCCAGTAGCTTCTAGCTTTCAAACAAATGCGGTGCAAAAAATGATCAGCAAATACAAGGTAAACACTACCAGCTAATGACCTACCACAGGCAGTATGATATGCAGTAAACTGCAAGTGAGAAAGGTTAAATAGTACTATAAACACACAAGCTACAAGGCTACATCCAACATATGAAAAGTCATAACAACACCATTGATAAACACCCACTAACACAGTAAAGGTAGCTAGGTGTAAGTGTGTTAAATGGTCAGCAGTTGTCAGTTAAGACCATGATGGAGACCACTATACAGTTACATTAAGTACCTTAATGTTACAGTATGCTTACACTGTAAAACGAGAACTTGAAATTGCTCATCTTACTTTGATTTTCAATTAAACAGAACAAAAAACACATAATTGCATTATAAACTTTGTTAAAGTAGTTACTTCAACTCACTGTATTAAGTTTATTGTGATAAGTTGGTCTCACTTCAAAATGTATGGTGGCCGCACTTTGAAATTGTAGTTAGACTCAAATTGAGGCCAGGTCAATTACTCTTTTCATGCTCCACGCTAAAACAGGGTTTCCTGGGCAGTTCTGCAGGGGTTTTCAGTTGCCTACCTTTTCGGCCTGCTCTATGCCTTGAACTCCGATTTGCGTACTGCAGTCAGGTGGTTCATTGGCTGGTCAATTCCCATGATGCAAGGCAGTAAATGGTTGTGTCAAACTTTTGCTGAAAAGTTTGCAGTTTGTTCGAAATACAAATGTAACTTTATGAATTCCGTTTATTAAACGTGTCTGCTTAGAATGTAATGTTTTGTTGCCTGGTAATTGTCATTGTTGTGCTGGTTTACATTTGTAACCGAGGTAAGTGACTGTTACGTTTGATAAGAAGAGCTGGAGTTTTGCAGTGTTAGACTTTGAGCAGTAATAGGCTTCCTTCAGCCAGTATTCTGCGGTCGGGTCACTTCACTAGTGGCCCTTTTATGTCAAGTGATGCAAGATCAGCAGCTTTAGATGGGGCGCCCCTATTTTGCGCGGGGGCTTTTTAGAAGTTGAAACTTAGTTTTTACACACAAAAGTTAATTATCTGAACAAAAGATAATTAGTTGATATGACTGTTTTTTGAATTATTTAGTATGTGAAACTTAAGATTTTAAGTTTTTATATCTATGAAAGATAAATTATTTAAACAAAACATTATTAGTTGGCTGAACTATTTTCAAAACGTAGGAGTTTGAGTTGGCCTCCAAAACTCAAAAATCTAGTGCAGTAAGTTGCCTTGAAATTTTGAGTTTTCACAACATTTTCGTTTTTACAGTGTACATATATTTGTGATACAATTCTAATCTTACCAGGACAGGTTGGATAACTACTGGACTAACCTAAAGCTTTCTCCTTCTGTCTGCAGTCTGGAAACACCATCATCAGCAGCTGAGTCTGATCGCTGCTTCATGTTGAATATTGTGTACAGTATATAGCAATGTTTGAACAAATGTTATAATAAAGATACACGTTTCGTTAATGTCTTTTAAGAGCTTGTATATCTAACTAGTTATTAAAACAGGTACCATCTGAATATAATTATTCAGTTAGAAATAGACATTGAAAAACAGTTTATATTATATACACACCCAAAAACGTAATGACACAGACAAACCAGTTAATTTAATGCATTTATTTTCAGAATGCCAATCTCTAAAAGGCTTTAGCAAATAATCTAGCTATTCATCTCTCTTTGGTCTCTTGTCTCCCTGCTTGTCTTTTACTTTCCCATCCTCAGTGACCGCCTCCGTTTGTCCCTGTTAAAAGACAGCAACCACAAGTAAAATATGTTTACCATTATGAATGATATAAATTAACGTTATATGCAACGTTATACTTTTTTAAATGGGAAACTACTCATTTAACATTGATAGTGAAGTAAACAAGATGCAGCGTTACCTACCATCCTGCAGCTACAACTGATAAACACACACATTTCTAAATCTCGGCTAAAAGTTACTTATATACAGTAACAACATATAAAAGAGATGAAAATGCCACCGGATTTTAAACTTTAAAAAACACAAATAGCACAAAAAGACAGCAACCTAGCTAGCTAGCTAACAGACTAATGTTAATGATAGGTTCAGTCAGCTAACGTTAGCTCAGGGTGTATCTACCTAATTACTATAGCAATTTGTACCAGCATTAAAGGGTTAAGCTTTACATTGATGTAACACGTTAACGGCGATAACAAATGCACGACAAACACTAACGATACTTACAGTTAAATAATAATTTTGCTGTCAGCGATGCCGCTCCATCTCCCGCTTAGGTCTGACATTTAATTTTTTTTAACAAGCCAGCAAAGCCGCATGCAAAGGATTGTGGGTGATATGGCGCAAAGGATACACATATGCATCCTTTGCTGTCTATGGGAAATTCTCTGAACTTTCTTTGGCTTCTCTGGCCTCGGAGGATCCTTCTTTGACATTGAGAAACGGCTGTGTGTATATTGTGTGTGTGTATGTGTGTGTGTGTGTGTGTGTGTGTGTGTGTGTATGTGTGTGTATATGTGTGTGTGTATATACAGTCAGTTGATTGAGATGACCTAATCTGACACCTTTCCCACTTTTTCGACTCATTCATTCTCCCTTAACTGCTTCATCATCCAAATTGAAGCCAGCAATCCCATTTAGCATCATCTTAAAATTAACTACAAATATCTTTGAAATATTCTGGGTGTTATTCAACTTTTCAAAGACATTCATGCAAATTAAACTCATTCCCACTTTCTCAAGTATTCTCACCACTTCACCTTCTAACAAAAATCTCGTCAGCAATCCAGTGTAGCATCAGCCTTTCAACATACAGCATTCACATTGCAATTTGCATTCTCTAGTTTGTTTATATATATTTGTTTATCTGTTTATTTTTTGTCTTTCGGATGTTTTGTGCCCTTGCTGGTGTGTGTCTGTCTGCGTGTGTGGGTCTGTGTTGTCTGCCCCCATCTGGTTTGGACCTGATCTGGCATGCGGTTTGTCCTATGCTTTGTTCACCACTGCTTGTATGACGTATGTCATTTGATCTGAAAATTAAATAAATACCAATATTGTGATATCAGATTTTGTTCCATATCTCCCAGGACCCCATGAAGGAAACGTCTTCTGAGTTCCGTCTGCTGTGGTGGAGTCTGTCTGTGGGACCTGATGAGATAAAGTCAGCTGAGAGGAGACTCCTGGAGAAAACCTACCCAGATCAGAAGGAGGAGCAGCTCCAGATGCAGCAGGGATTCCTGGAGAAGTTCACCACCTCTCCAGCCTTCCTGAAGACCTCCAGGCTGGGCTCTTACCGCTTCACTTTCCCCCTGGAGGAACTGCTGGAGGCCTACAGCAAACAGGTACAGGGTTAGAGTTAAGCTCTGTCAGTTCGTTTGTTGTGTTGGCAGAAGTAAAAATTAAAAGAAGTCAAGAGTGAAAGACGTCAGGTTATCTGTCTTAAAAAAAACATTATTATGAACAATTAGTATTACTTTAAACAGACAGTTAAAGTGATGGTTCGGAGTAATTCACCCTAGGGTCCTTTGCACCATGACCTCGAGCCAAAAAACCCCCAGAAGCTTTTATCACCTGTGTCTAACATTGGGCGAGTTAGCTAGAGTAGCGTTAGCCGCTGAGTAGCTTAGCGCGGGGCTAATGGACCACGTTTGTATCTCGTAAATGACCCCACTAATGCCGTAATTGAGATACCAAACTTCTACACTAGTACAAATAGGTTATGCACTCATAAAACGATGGATTGTAAAGTTTGTAATAACCAGAAGTTTATGAACACTTGCTTGCTCTCTCTCTGCTCTCTGTTGCTGCTGCTGCTACCTGCAGTTAGACGAGTGCTTAGGGTGTCTATAAATTACTACACCGAAAAGAGATACAACAAAAATATTTATTAATTTAATGATTAAATAAGGTAATGTCTCCAAACTTACCTCAATTATTACTTGTCTCCTGCTAGTTATACTACAGCACTTACTTTAAAAAAAAAAGTTATTTTTGTTGCATCTCTTTTTATGAGAGCATAACCTATATATACTAGTATAGACGTTTGGTATCATTTCGGGCATTATTAGTGGGGTAACTTACGAGATACAAACGTGGGTCCATTAGCCCCTGTGCTAAGCTATTCAGCTGATAACGCTACTCTACGCTAACTCGCCCAATGTTCGACCCAGGTGAAAAAAGCTTCTGGGGGCGTGTTTGGCTCGAGGTCATGGTGCAAAGGACCCTAGGGTGAATTACTCCGACCATCACTTTAACTGTCAAAAACAGCTCTTACATCCTTCAACATACAGAGAAGAGGGTTTTCAGAACGTTACAGGGACGTTGATGAATGGATGTTCATGTACTGTACAGTCGTCCATTAAAACCTCTTCTGTTGTCTCCAGTTTTGCTCCGGTGCTCCTCCCGTCATGCGGGTGTTCAAGACCGTCCTGTACAAACAGGAAGTGAATTACGTTGTGCTGGTCCACAGTCCAGATCAGGACCAGTTCTCTGACTATCCTCTGCTGAATGACAACCCAGACACTGTCTGCACTTACAGAGATGGCTGCTTCATCTGGAGGCCTGAGGCCATGAGTGGGACACACAGGTAAGAACCACAGACACTCATCTGTCCTGCTGTTATTACAGACACTGAACTGACCACAGACACTCATCTGTCCTGCTGTTATTACAGACACTGAACTGACCACAGACACTCATCTGTCCTGCTGTTATTACAGACACTGAACTGACCACAGACACTCATCTATCCTGCTGTTATTACAGACACTGAACTGACCAAAGACACTCATCTGTACTGCTGTTATTACAGACACTGAACTGACCACAGACACTCATCTATCCTGCTGTTATTACAGACACTGAACTGACCACAGACACTCATTTGTCCTGCTGTTATTACAGACACTGAACTCACCACAGACACTCATCTATCCTGCTGTTATTACAGACACTGAACTGACCTGGAACTTGTAGTTTCCAGTTGTCTCTCTGTAGCTGCCATATCTTTAGTAATAGTAATGAGTGAAAGGGTTCAACATTATCTTTGTCTCTGTTATTTCTCAGATATGAGTTGATCGTGGGATCTGATCAGATGGAAGTGACGGAGCTGTTTGGTTACGACGTGCAGTTCTATGTTTGGGATAATGTCTCCACACCCCCCAATCTCCCCCCCCCCATTTTTTTTCTTTTTTTTTTTTTTTTTTTTTTTGTTTTTTTTTCCCCCCTTATTTTACCTTTTTCCAAACCATATGAAGATATAGTACGTACGGGAGTATTTTTTAGGGGAGAACAGTCTCTTTATTCCTGCTGCTTGCCTTGCCTGATCCTTCCTGCCACAACAGATCCACCCCACACTTGTTCTGCTCCTCATCTTCTCCTCTTGTTTTTCTGTTTTAGGTGCTGGACTTTGATGCCGGCCGACTGAAAGAGAACCTCAAGTCCTGCCGTAGAGAAATACTTAGAAATGGTGATGTCACATTTGAAGACTTCCCAACAGAGGAGCTTGTTAATGAATTGTGGCCTGACCATCCCTCCCCACTGGAGAAAGATGAATAGCTAAATTAAGTGTCAACAGTGTCACCATCTGATAGTTTTTCACTATTAAAGTGTCTTCCCTGAATCTTCTCTGCCTCTGAGTCTGTTTTGGGGTTCTTCCTGTATCAGTCGTTAAGACCTGAGGCCCGTTCCAGAAAGCAGGTTTAGTGAAAACCCTGAGTTGGTTAACCCTGAGATGAGGGAAACTCTGAGTTTTCCGTTCCAGAAAGAGAGGTAACTTAACCTCAGAGTCAGTTACTATGGTAACTGAGCCTGTGAACCTAACCTGGTCGGGAGCAGGTTTTCTTCAAGAAACCTCGAGTTTCTCTCAGTCTCCTCCCTCTGAGAGAAATTCATTTTCTCATTCATTCATTCAGTCTGTATCAGGCGCATTTTAATGCAGTTTGTTATCTGCATGAATAAAAAGACGTATTGGTTTATGATAGGCAGACTATAAAACGTGTCATGTCCTTTTGTTGACGATCCCGCTGATGAAAAAGCTATAGGCTATTAATTCACATAGGGGTTTACGTGGGTAGTGAGTCCCGACTATAGATGTATTTTCATTTCCACATAACCGATTTGAGAGGTATTTTTTATCACAGTCCATCAGATATGTAGATACCTTATCTGTCCTCATATCACTAACATCAACCATCGTGGACAGGTCCATTAGATATGTAGATACCTTATCTGTCCTCATATCACTAACATCAACCATCGTGGACAGGCTTTAACATCCCAGCAGATTCTTTGTGTCGCATTACGTTTTTTGCAAACGGCAGTTTTCTTTACAACAGTGTAGCGGATCATACTGTAATAGTAAAGCCACTGTATGCAGAGCCGTCAGAAAAGTGTGATCGCTCTGAAACGTTTTTTAAACGTTTTTGTAGTGTTCCCTGGACACAAACCAGTGAGAGCCATTAAAAATAAATAAATGATTATACATTATAGTTCTGTTAATGATCATGGTGCTGCAGCCTCAGAATGGGATTAGTATAGTTTACTTTTTTGCCCGCAGGATTGCACCTGAATGAAATTATAGGTGTAATACAATTCCAGTTTTCACCAGTAGCCTAATATTATAAGTTTACTGTGATTAGATATTAAATTAATACACTGTTAATGCGTACGCATTGCCTCGAGCAGCAATTTTCTCCCACACCAATTCTCTCTCTTTTGCAGCTGTCTTGCTTTTTTAACGAAATGCATGTTCAAACTCGCTGTTTGTGCGCATGAGTATTTCCACCGACCCGTTTGTTTGTGGTTGTTACCATGGTGAATCGTAGAATCATGGCTCCATTCATACTGCATTATGTGCACGCATATATTATCTGAGTGAACTTACTCCAAGTTGATTGAACCAACTCAAATCAGCTGTTCTGGAACCGAAAACTCAGAGTTTCTCATCTCAGGGTAAATCAACTCAGACATCAGGGTTAGACTCAGAGTTTGTTAAACCTTCTACCTGGAACGGACCCCTGATTCTGATCATTTATTTATTTATTTATTTGTATTTTCATTCTGATGTCAGAGTTCTGCCACCTGCTGGTCATCACTGAGTACTACATGCATTCTGTGTCATAGAAATATATTATATTAGTTATATAAGTGAGTATGTTAAGATGCAAAAGTGGAGGAATTAATAGTACTCAGAAATATTAAAGTACTAATAATACCACACAATAAATATGGTTTTACAGCCAATACAGTTATTTAGTTAGTATACTCGTTACCCATCATTTTTATTTAATATATGTGAAAGAACATTGCAACAAAGTAATAACGATAAAATAAAACAAAAAATATTTTAACTTTTTTTTAAAACAAAATATAAAATAAAAGAAAAAGAATTGAAAAAATATCCAAAAAAATCTAAAAGTTTAAAAATAAATTTAAGCGATGCAAATAAATGCATATTATTAACATTATTGACATGAAAATGACTTAAACCTTAAAAATAGTTTCACATCCATTTTCTGTCAATCGACTGAACTTTTATTTTTTAACTGTTTGAGTTTAATTTATAAATACACATCAGATTTATAAACTCTTCATGTTTTGATTATTAAAGAAACTAAAGCTGTCGGAGAAAGTAACGTAAGAAAATACTCTAGTAAAGTACTTAAGAACATTTAAATATTCCAACTTTATTCACATAATAATTTGACTTCTTTCTAAGATATTCAAACTTTTTCTAAATTGTCAGAGTTCTGCTGCCACCTGTTGGTCATCACTGAGTACTATATGTGTTCAGTGTCATGGACTAGGAGTTAAGTGCCTTGCTCAGGGACACATTGGTTGGTGTATCGCAATGGGAATTGAACCCAGATCTCCCACACCAAAGGCATGTGTCATATCCACTGCACCATCACCACCACAACTATTATATTAGTTACGTAAGTGAGTATGTTAAGATGCAAAAGTGGAGGAAGTAATACATCGAACAAAGTATGTTATGGGAGCGGTTGTGTTCTCCCGTCCTGTGTGTGTTCTCTCTCTCTCTCCCCCCTTTTCCCTGTCTGTCTGTTTTGCTGGAGCGGCTGAAAGTAGGTCAAGGGGCGTGGCCGGGCGATCTACCTACCTGCATGGCTGCCGGCAATCCTGCAATCACCTTCTTCTCAGCTGTTGAGGATTCCCCTGATCACGGCTGCAGTATTTAGACTCGGTTGGAACCTGTTTTCAGCGCCAGATCGTTACAGCTACCAAAGTGGTAACTTGGCTCGCAGTTGCATCGTCATTTTTCCGTGCTCGTAAGTTTTTGCCTCGTGTTTTTCCTCGTGCTCCACTTACCTGTGTGTTTCCTTTTTGTCCTCTGATCCAGACCTACACCACCCGACCTGTTGTCTTTAGACCGCTGTTCCGCCAGCCGTTCGCTTCTCAGACCTTCCATCTCCCTGCTTGGATTCCTGTGAGAGTTTTTTGGACACGCTACACTCTGCCCACGCTCGCTGCAGTCCTGCGCAGCTAACTGTCCCTGGCTGCTTTGTTTATTTCTGTGACAATCATTAAAAGACATTCTAAACGTTTTCCTCCGTGTTGTGATACTCTGTGTTCTGGGTCATAGCCACAGCCATAACAAAGTAGGAAGTACTCAGATCTATTAAAGTACTAATAATACCACAAAATAAAATACTCTTTTACGAGTTAAAAAAAGAGTATTTTATTTAGTTAGTATACTCGTATACTCGTCAGTCAGTCGGTCAACCAGCCAGTCATTTAGTTAAGGCAGCTACACACCGAGTCGATAATCGGCCGTCTGACAGTCTGGCGAGGTCTGTTCGGTGTGTCCTGTGCCATCGTCCATTGGAGGAGCCGTCGGCGTTCATTTTGGGCCAACCGGACGTGCTCAGAGTCAGCAGTCGGGACTCACCCGGAAATGGCAAGCAAGATGACCGGGACTAAGCCTCTCAAAATCTGAGTAAAATCTTTTAAAATCTGGTGAGAATCTCTTAAACTGACCTTAGTTGATCTGAGATGAAGACAGATTCAGCAACTGCACGGCCTATTTCTCTCTTCACATGTTTTCAGAAACACGTTTCGGTAAAACTATTTTAGTCCAATATGAGATCGTATTCTGAATGAGTCGCCATTAATGGCCGGTTGAAAAATCCGGAAGCAGCAGCCAGACCCATGTGACGCGTTCGTCCAATCAGCTGCCTGTTTTGATTTTTTTGGGCGACAATACAGATTAGCGCCGCCTGCTATTATGGAGACGTATTAGGTCTCGCCTCTTCGGTGTGTTCTGAGGAACTTTTGGGACCAACTCGGGGAGACTGATCAGTCCGACTGGCTTTACTGCCGACAGTCGGCCGTCTGGTTGGTCTATAACGGCCTTTAGTTAGTTGGTCGGTCGGTCGGTCGGTCAGTAAGTCAACTAATTCAGCTTTAAGTGCAATCTTCTAAATATGCTCTACTGTTTCCCACTGTCTCCATGTTTAGATGAGGAATAATTTAGATTAAAAAGACAAAATAAAAGTCTCTCTCTTGTCCAGCATTAACATCAGATAAACAGTGTAGGAGGAATTGGACATGAAAGTTCATTACTGACCTAGAAATTAAAAGTCTCTCAGTCTTTATCAGACACAGTTGGCTCTGCTCTGGAAAAAGGGAGTTAAATGGAATTTAGAGAGTTTGTGTTTTTCCATAAGACAAATGAAAATGACCGTAGATAAGAAGCCATGTCAATGCACATCTTTAAAAAGCATTTTAAAAGCTGTTTTTTATGTTCTATGTTTCCCTGGTTACGCCTGACGGTTTGACTAATACCTGGAACAATCATTCCCATCCATCAGGTTCTTATGCAATGCAAACGTTCTCTCCACCAGGAATTAGGAAGAACCTTAGATACGACTTGCCTCCCTTAGCAACCGGAGATATTGATATAGTCCGCTCAGCTGGTAGAACCCTTCAGTTTAGCTAAATAAAAAAAAAAAAAAAAGAAAAAAAAAAAAAAAAAAAGTCTGCTACAACAAGACAAGCTTAGCTATCAGCCATGTCCGTATTGTCCCCAAAACAATATAACGACTTTTACGAAGAATTTGATCCGCGATGTTTAACGTTACTGTCGGGGCAGCGCAGGCCTGAAGCAGCGAGCTGAACAGTGAACGGGATGTGAGATAACGTTATTCGCTGTGAAACTGAGTCAGTCCAGAGGGCCAGTAGAACTTACTTCTTGCAGCCTGTGTGTTTTAGCGCCATCCTGTGGTGTTCAGAGGACGATTTGGAAATAATAAATCCACATTTCCTTTTTGATTTAATGTAGCGCATTCATTTAGATCAGTAAACAGTCAGTTTCACCAAACTCCTTTAGTCGGTGTCCTATATCACTTTTTAATGGACACCCTGCAGCCAATCAGAATCGAGTATTCACCCAGACCATGGTATAAAGCCTGATAATAGGGTGTAGTTGTGTACATAACTCTGGCATAACATAGCACATTCAGGAGTTAAGTTGTCCTGCCCTCAGACAACAATCAGCCAAAACTTACACATTTATCTCTCTTTCCCTTTCATTTTCCTACTCTTTGTCTTAGTTTCTCTTTATTTCCTTCTTTGTTTTTTTCACTTTCTATTTTCATTCTTTCTTTCTTTCTGTCTCTTCCTATCTCTCTTTCTGACAACCTTCAGACAACCATCAGACAACCTTCAGACAAAACTTACACATTTATCTTTCTTTTTCTTTTCTTTCTCTTTCATTTTCCTACTCTTTGTCTTAGTTTCTCTTTATGTTTGTCTTTCTTTCTGTCTGTCTGTCTGTCTCTCTGTGTGTGCCAACAATGTGGATTCCCATTAAGACAGGAAAGGAAATAAGAAGAAATTAAAGTGAAGGACAAATGTTCATAAGAGAAACCTTTGTCCTGTTTCTGTTGAGCAAACATAGTTCCCTCCAGTATTCTCTTATTATCTCACTGAATAGAAGCTGCTGTAACTAGGAGTCAGATTCCTCGTACACAAAGCACACTTAGCCACAGGGCTGATAGTGGCATCATAAAACCATCATGGGATTTAGATTATATATTGCAACTATAAATAGTGTTATTATGACTGAATACCTTATAAAATGATATACAGCATTTAACCTTCCTGATGTCCTTGGGTCTTATTTGACCCATTTTCTTAAAGTTTCTATATCAAAAATGTAGTTTTCTTTCAACCAAATTTCAAAACAAAATAACGTGGATGGTTCCCTACAACGCTCTTCACATGTTAAATAAACGAGCAGTTCACTACTTTCATTGAATTTGGGTGTTTTATTCAATTTTAGAGCATTAGAAGAAAAAATGATAATAAAAAATTGAAAGAAGTGGGAAAAAAACTTCAAAAAAAGTGGCAAAAACTTGGACAAAAAGTGATAAAAACGGTAGGATAATCTTAAAAAACGTCAGGAAAAGTGGGAAAAGCTTAAAAAAATGTCAAAAATGCGCAGAAAAATATTGACAGAAATTTTGAAAAATGTCTTGAAAAAGATGGTAAACAAAAAAGAAGACACCACAAGGGTTAATGATCTACCTACTGTATAGTTATATTACCTACTGTATATTTATATTGCACAACCTGTTAACAGGATGTGGTGCAAATGAGACATAAACTGTCTCTGGTCAGTATATGATCATCCTCGATTTCAGCTCATAAGTAAGAATCACAAAAACAATGAATACAATTATTTTGCACATTACCTTTTGCAAGTAAACTCTTATTCTGTCTCATGTTCTGAAGGGGAAATTAAATAGTTTAAATAGAGAAATTATGAAGGGAAATGTCACAGTTCAGGCTGTTTTCACTGGTGACTTGTTTTACTGTTTTATAGATTCAATAGATGCAACATCTTTCCAAAAGTCAACAAGTAATCATGTTAACTAATCGCGATTTCAAGATTGATCAAAATAAATGTGATTATAATTACTTTTTCTATAATCGAGCCACCCTGACTGGGACACAGGACTGACTGTAACCGTGTTACAAAGAGAGAGGGGCTAAACCAAAAGGTCTGTTCAAGAGTCTGTTACTGCTTCATGCTGTGTTCAGGAGAAAGACGGACTGTGGGGAAAACCTGTTTCTGTGTTTAGTGCACAGTGTTCTGTGTCTAGTACACATTGTTCTGTTTAGTACACAGTGTTCTGTGTCTGGTACACATTGTTCTGTGTCTGGTACACATTGTTCTGTTTAGTACACAGTGTTCTCTGTCTGGTACACATTGTTCTGTTTAGTACACATTGTTCTGTGTCTGGTACACATTGTTCTGTTTAGTACACAGTGTTCTCTGTCTGGTACACATTGTTCTGTTTAGTACACATTGTTCTGTGTCTGGTACACATTGTTCTGTTTAGTACACAGTGTTCTCTGTCTGGTACACATTGTTCTGTTTAGTACACATTGTTCTCTGTCTGGTACACATTGTTCTGTTTAGTACACAGTGTTCTCTGTCTGGTACACATTGTTCTGTTTAGTACACAGTGTTCTGTGTCTAGTACACATTGTTCTGTGTCTGGTACACATTGTTCTGTTTAGTACACAGTGTTCTCTGTCTGGTACACATTGTTCTGTTTAGTACACAGTGTTCTCTGTCTGGTACACATTGTTCTGTTTAGTACACATTGTTCTGTGTCTGGTACACATTGTTCTGTTTAGTACACAGTGTTCTCTGTCTGGTACACATTGTTCTGTTTAGTACACAGTGTTCTGTGTCTGGTACACATTGTTCTGTTTAGTACACAGTGTTCTCTGTCTGGTACACATTGTTCTGTTTAGTACACAGTGTTCTGTGTCTGGTACACATTGTTCTGTGTCTGGTACACATTGTTCTGTTTAGTACACAGTGTTCTCTGTCTGGTACACATTGTTCTGTTTAGTACACAGTGTTCTCTGTCTGGTACACATTGTTCTGTGTCTGGTACACATTGTTCTGTTTAGTACACAGTGTTCTCTGTCTGGTACACATTGTTCTGTTTAGTGCACAGTGTTCTGTGTCTAGTACACATTGTTCTGTTTAGTACACAGTGTTCTCTGTCTGGTACACATTGTTCTGTTTAGTACACAGTGTTCTCTGTCTGGTACACATTGTTCTGTTTAGTACACAGTGTTCTCTGTCTGGTACACATTGTTCTGTTTAGTACACAGTGTTCTCTGTCTGGTACACATTGTTCTGTTTAGTACACAGTGTTCTGTCTAGTACACATTGTTCTGTCTAGTACACATTTTCATGTCTAGTACACATTGTTCTGTGTCTAGTAATAATAATAATAATAAATTGAATTTATATAGCTTTTCATGGACTCAAAGTCGCTTTACAGGGCAGGGGTAGATTAAAAAACATAACAAAACAAAAGCGAGCAAACAAAACAAGTAGAACAAAACAAGATACAGATGAAAAAAAGGAGGGGGCCGGGGTGGACTATGGGTAGGCTGAGGTGAAGAGATGGGTCTTAGCGGGACTGGAAGATGGTGAGGGACTCAGAGGTGCGGATCTCTTGGGGGAGGGAGTTCCAGAGCCTGGGAGCTGCTCTGGAGAAGGCTCTGTCCCCAAAACAGCGCAGGTTGGACTTTTGGATGGAGAGGGAGACCGGCTGAGGTGGATCTGAGGGACCGTGAGGGTTGGTAAGGGGAGAGGAGGTCAGTGAGGTATGAGGGGGCCCAGATGGTGGGGGGCTTTATAGGTGAGGACCAGGATTTTGTAGGTGATCCCGTTGGAAATGGGAAGCCAGTGTTGTGTTTTTTTAGGACTGGAGTGATGTGGTGCCAGGATTTGGAGGGTAGTGATGGCGGGCGGCTGAGTTCTGGACCAGTTGGAGTCGGTTGATGTTGGTAGAGCTGATGCCGAGGAGAAGTGAGTTGCAGTAGTCCAGTCGGGGAGGAGATGAAGGCGTGAATGAGTCTTTCAGCAGCGGGGGTGTGAGAGGGTCTGATTTTGGCGATGTTGCGGAGGTGAAAGAAGGAGGTTTTAATGACTTGACGGATGTGAGGCTCAAAGGGAAAGGGTGGAATCAAAGATAACGCCAAGGTTGCGGGCCTGGGGAGATGGGGAGACAATGGTGCCGTCGATGGTGAGAGTGGGGTTATTGGTTTTGCTGAGTGTGGATTTGGAGCCGATCAGAAGGAATTCTGTTTTGTCGCTGTTGAGTTTGAGGAAGTTGTGTTGCATCCAGGTTTTAATAGCTGACAGACAGGAGTTGATGTGGGAGAGGGAGGATTGTGGGGGGATTTGGTGCTGAGGTAGATCTGGGTGTCGTCAGCATAGCAGTGGAAGTCCAGGTTGAAGTGGCGGAGTATCTGACCAAGAGGGAGGATGTAGATGATGAAGAGAGGGGGCCAAGTACGGGCCTTGGGGAACACCTTGGTGACTGTGGCTGTGGCAGAGGTGTGGTTGTGGAGAGAGATGAAATGGGATCTGTTGGAAAGGTAGGAGTGGAGCCAGCTGAGTGCAGTACCGTCGCGACACAAGGTCTTTGAGTCTGGTGAGCAGGATGTTATGGCTCACAGTATCGAGGGCTGCACTCAGGTCGAGGAGGATGAGGATGTTGAGGGAACCGGTGTCAGCAAAAGGTGAGGAGGTCGTTGAGGACTTTGAGGAGAGCGGTTTCTGTGCTGTGTAGGGCGAAAACCAGATTGGAGAGGTTCGAATAGGTTATTGGCAAGAAGATGGGTTTGTAGTTGTGGCGACTATGCGTTCCAGGGTTTTAGACAGAAAGGGGAGGTTGGATATTGGGCGGTAGTTGTTGAGAGAGGAGGGATCCAGACCAGGTTTTTAAGGATTGGGGTGACAGCGGCAGTTTTGAAAGCAGAGGGACAGTTCCAAGGGACAGTGAGGAGTTGAAGAGGTTAGTGATGTAGGGGCATAGGACCGGGAGGCAGGACTTCAGAAGTGGAGTAGGGAGGGGTCAAGGGGAGCAGGTAGTGGGTTTGGAAGAGCTGATGAGTTTGGAGATTTCAGGAGGAGTGACTGGGTTAAACTGGGAGAGGAGGAAGTGTGGGGAGGGGTCGGGAGGTCTGGAGGGATGGAGAGAGGAGGGTCCAAGGTAGGTGCTGGAGTAGATCCTGGAAGGTCAGATACAGGGGATAGGGATTTGTAAATGAGATTGATTTTGTCAGTGAAAAAGTGGAGGAATGAGTTGCAGAGATCCCGGGAGTAGAGGTAAGGAGGCTGTTGGTCCGAGGCTTGATGAGGTTGTTCAATGTGGAGAAGAGGGTTCTGGGGTTTTGGCAGGGGGTCGGTGAGGATGGTGGAGAGGTAGGCGAGTTGGCAGCAATGAGGGGCATCTTTGTAGGCGATGAGATGGGTTATATAGGCTTCATGATGGACTGTGAGGGATGATTTCTTTGTCAGACGTTCAAGTTGGCGGCCAGTTTGTTTCATTTTCCGGAGTGCAGGTGTGTACCAGGGTGAAGAGGTGTTAAAAGTGACGGTTTTTGTTTTTAGGGGGGCCAGGGTGTTGAGGGAGGTAGACAAGGTGGAGTTGAGGTGGTCTGTGAGGTCATCGGGTGAGGTGAGGGTTGAGTCCAGGTGGAGAGTGGTGGAGAGCAGGTCAGAGAGATGGTGGGGATTGATAGATTTGAGGTTGCGGAAGGTGATTTCTCTGAGGGCGGGGCGTGGGGTTGGAGAAGGGATGGTGAACCGTATCAGTTTGTGATCAGAGAGGGGAAAAGAGGCATGGATGGAGGTCGAGCACTGGTTGGTTGGTGGAGCAGACCAGGGTCGAGGATGTGACCTTTTTCATGGGTGGGGAATGTGACATGTTGGGTGAGAGAGAAGTTATCCAGTAAAATTTTGAATTCTGATGAGAGCTTGCAGGTGGGGGAGTCCATGTGGATGTTTAAGTCACCGAGTAGCAGCAGACGTGGAGAGAGAGATGAGGCTAGTGTGAGGAGTTCAGTAAAATCAGAGAGGAAGGAGGGATTTGGTTTAGGTGGCCGGTAAATGAGGATGACTGTCATGGAGGAAAGAGTTTTGAAGGCGAGATATTCAAACGATGATACTGAGGGGAGGGTGAGTTCTGTGATCCGGAAGTTCTGATTGAAAATGATAACGGCGAGGCCACCTCCACGGTGGGAGGGGCGGGGTTTGCAGATGTAGTTGTAGCCAGGGGCGGGGATGCTTGGTTGAGGGAGAAGAAGTCGTTGGGTTGTTGCCAGGTTTCGGTGAGCAGAAGGAAGTCCAGAGTGTTGTCGAGGATTAGTTCATGGAGGGCAGGGGCTTTATTGTTGAGCGGTCGGGTGTTGAGGAGGGCAAAGTTGGCATGGTAGAGGGTGGTGGGATGGGGGCAGGCTGGAGAGATCTGAGGTTGTCCCGGTTAGCAGTGCGTGTGGTCCGTTGGGGTGTGGGGTATTGCAGTTGAGGGGGACAGTGAGCCGATTAGCAAATGATTGGAGAGTATGATTGAGTGTATGTGAAGTGGGGAAAGCACTGTAGTCCGGTCCGGGTTTTCTGTGTAGCCTGATGATGCGTTCAGCCCTATGTGAACGCAGTGGGTGAAGCATTCAGATGACGTGGGACAGGTGCAACAGAGCGTGCAGGTGACCAGATGGATGGAATGGATTGTCCGTGGTGGAAGAAAACAAACTTGCGGCGAGAGCTTCTGTGGATGTGCGGCGTCGACGTAGAAGTCCGAGCTGTTTGATGACTGGGATGCAGGATGGAATGGAGTAGTTGACGAATTGGACCAGTTGCAGAGTTGAATATTTGATCATGATCCGGCCGGAGAGGAACGGAGAGCTCCGTGATAGTGGTTAGCCGTGGGCTAGGAGCACAGAGGTGGAGGTGGAGATGGATGAATAGGTGATTGCCAAAATGATCCACAGCATGACCGAAGGAGAGGAATGTCTAGTCTTGGTGCGGCTGCGCATCTGGTGGAGGTTGCCTATGAGGAGGAGGTCAGCAATCGGGTTAGCCGCCGAAGCAGCTAGGATTTCGCCCGCCGCGTTTGGTGAACCGGGGCAGCTAGCTAGCGGCTAACCGACGAGGCAAGAGTCCGGTCAAGGAGCCCCAGGCGGCTTCGGGGAACCAGCAGAGAGACTGTCCAGAGGTACAGAGGCTGTCCAGAGGTAGGGGGTACAGCGAACACAAACACAAGAGAATAGCAGATGAATAGCAGACGGAGAAGCGGGCGAATAACCAGCGCCAGCGTCCTCTCACGTCGGTGTCAAGAGAAAGGATGTAGTACACATTGTCATGTGTTTGGTACACATTGTCATGTGTTTGGTACACATTGTCATGTGTCTTTTTTAAAGTCAAACTTTTACTAAAATATTTAAACTTTTTCTAAAATGTTGTAACTTTTTATTCTGTTTCCATTAACACATGAAAGGAAATGAGAGGAAACAAATGTTTCTCCCCTTGATGACGCATCATTAATACAGCATTTAGGGATCTACCTATAGTTATATTGCACAACTTTTTAACAGGATGTGGTGCAGATGAGACATGAACTGTCTCTGGTACAAGAGTAGGTGCATGATCACTGTGTCGGGTGAAGTCTTCATTAAAGAGGAAATGGCTTGGGCTTATTTATTTCCCTGACATAACTTCACTTACAAGCAGAGGAGAGTTAGCACAGACTCAGACTTTTAATTTGTCTTTTTGATCTATCTATCTATCTATCTGTCCATCTGTCCATCTATCTATCTATCTGTCCATCTGTCCATCTATCTATCTATCTATCTATCTATCTATCTATCTATCTATCTATCTATCTATCCATCTGTCCATCTATCTATCTATCTATCTATCTATCTATCTATCTATCTATCTATCCATTCATCCATCCATCTATCTATCTCTAATCTTTCCATCTCTTTGTCTTTTATCTGTCTATCATAAATGTTTGCATGTTATTGACATGTCTTCTCTCCTCTGGGACAGTAAACTGAATATCTTTGAGTTGTGGACAAAACAAGATATTTGAGGACATCATCTTTGGCTTTTTGAGAAACTCTGATCCACATTTTAGAGACAGAACTCGAACGCTCAACTTGCCTCTGATTGGCTAGTACTCGTTGCCTTGGTGAGAATACAGAATAAGCCAATCAGATAGCGCAGGGCGGGACATTACTTCACCCTCCTCTGGGTGTGATATGTAAAGAAAACACAGATGTGGTTTATTAGAAGGCGATATTAACTGTTCACTCCACAGATACAGACTCAGAGAGAGAGACTTTTATGTTGTCTTTTTAATCTACATCATTCCTCATCTAAACATGGAGAAAGGGGTCAACAGGAGAGGACATGAAGAACATGTTGTTGAAAAACAGCACTTGAAGCTGAATGATTTAAAAGAGGAAGCTAAAGCTGCAGGTTTGGTAAACAAATGTCTCTCCAAAGACAACATCCCAGAATACCCTCACCCAGAGTTTGTCGTATCTCATGTGAAACACGACACAAAGGGAACGGGATTGCGTGGCATCAGTGAGGATAACGGCTTCAAGGTAGGACAGGGCGATATGTCATTATTATATCAATACTGTGATATATGAAACTAGATAATGTCTTAGATTTTAGATATCGTGATATGTCTTAAATGGTGTCTCTTCCTGGTTTTAAAGGCTGCTTTACAGTAAAGTGATGCGAGTTTCTGAACTTTCAGAGTGTTCTAGCTGTTCTATTATTTGTCTTTAACCACTTAGTCAGAGTATTCACTGGGGGTGTGACGAGACACCCAGCTCACGAGATCGAGATGAGACAAGATTTTAACACTATTTTACAGAAAACTTCAATGAAGAAACAAGACTGTAAAAATAGTCCTTCATTCATTTAAAAGTCACAAAATGAAAACCGAGCACTGAAAGGTTTTGCCATGAACTGAGATAACTTCTCTCCTGTCTTCTCTCCTGAATAACTAACAGTTACACCGTTACTCAGGGGCGCCTATAGGGGGGAAAAGTTAGGACAATTCCAAGCGTTTTCTGGCAGTGGTTGAGACCAAATGTTTTGTTCTTGAATTATTCATTTTTCTGTCATTTTACCCTAGATAGAGGGATAGAGAGAGAGAGAGAGAGAGAGAAAGGGAGGGAGAGGTTGAGGGAGAGAGAGCAGCGGTACTCTAACATTCTAACTCTCGGTTTTACAGCTTTTTTCTTCCATTATCGTTCTGCAAAGTAAACTCAGAGTCAACTTTGGAGATGGGGGGATTTCTATGCTAATTTCAAGGCTGCTGCTCTGCACTTGTGTACTGATATCGGGAGACACTCTTTACCTCGACTAGAAATCTCTTCACGTTTAATCTCATGAGATCTTGCGGGGACGAGATCTCGTCACACCTGTAGTAATCACATTGCTGATGATTATTTATCAAACATTGTGAAGAAACAGGGCACTATTTTAACGATCTGAAATGCAAAATGCAAGTAGCTTTGTGGGTGGATCTTAGGCGCTGTTGCTATGATACCAGCGGGATAAATGACTCTTGCACCCGACGCAAATCTAAAATGGGTTGGTCTGTAGTAGCTAGGTGTGGTTTGGGCGTAACGTGAACATAACCAATCAGAGCGTCATCTAACATTCCCTTTAATAGCAGGCGCTTGTTCCATGGCGGATTGCTATTATGATGGCGGATTTGCCTGGCGCACGCCAGCGGAAGCTGTCCGGGATGCATCAAAGTAATAAGTGCCCGTCTTGACCGGGTGGCGATCTCCTCAAGTCTGGAGAGGATTGCTGCAGCCATGGAGCGTGGGCCTCCAAATGCACCAACTGCACCTGTTGTGCCCCTTCCTCCTCCCCCGACTCCATCTCCGTACACCCGCATCGAATGTCCAATCCCACCGTAGTTCAACATCACGTCTCCTTAAGTCCTCTAATATTTCCTCATTTATGTCATCAACACATCCATGATTCATGGAAATGTTAAACACAACAAGCCACAAAGAATGCAGGGACTTTTTGAGGACTGTACTGTAAAGCCTCCTGATCTATCCAAACACTTGAAGCGCATTTTCAGTAATATTTTTCCTTGTAATTATGTATGGTTTGCAAAAATGGGAACTGCTCGTGTAGATGAGAGAAGCTAAGTGAATGCTACATTATGGCCAAGCATGGGCCCCTAAAATAGCATCTGAATAACGCGCCACTGACTTTAGACTAGCACCACTGACTTTAGACTAGTACCACTGACTTTAGACTAGCCCCACTGACTTTAGACTAGTACCACTGACTTTAGACTAGCACCACTGACTTTAGACTAGCACCACTGACTTTAGACTAGCCCCACTGACTTTAGACTAGTACCACTGACTTTAGACTAGCGCCACTGACTTTAGACTAGTACCACTGACTTTAGACTAGTACCACTGACTTTAGACTAGTACCACTGACTTTAGACTAGCACCACTGACTTTAGACTAGTACCACTGACTTTAGACTAGCACCACTGACTTTAGACTAGTACCACTGACTTTAGACTAGCGCCACTGACTTTAGACTAGTACCACTGACTTTAGACTAGCACCACTGACTTTAGACTAGCCCCACTGACTTTAGACTAGCACCACTGACTTTAGACTAGCACCACTGACTTTAGACTAGCCCCACTGACTTTAGACTAGTACCACTGTCTTTAGACTAGCGCCACTGACTTTAGACCAGCACCACTGACTTTAGACTAGCGCCACTGTCTTTAGACTAGCACCACTGACTTTAGACTAGCACCACTGACTTTAGACTAGTACCACTGTCTTTAGACTAGCGCCACTGACTTTAGACCAGCACCACTGACTTTAGACTAGCGCCACTGTCTTTAGACTAGCACCACTGACTTTAGACTAGCACCACTGACTTTAGACTAGTACCACTGACTTTAGACTGGCACCACTGTCTTTAGACTAGTAGCACTGACTTTAGACTAGCTCCACTGACTTTAGACTAGTACCACTGACTTTAGACTAGTACCACTGACTTTAGACTAGCACCACTGACTTTAGACTAGCACTACTGACTTTAGACTGGCGCCACTGTCTTTAGACTAGTACCACTGACTTTAGACTAGCTCCACTGACTTTAGACTAGTACCACTGACTTTAGACTAGCACCACTGACTTTAGACTAGGACCACTGACTTTAGACCAGGTTTTTCCTGCTCTGTGGCGGAAGTGTTTTCTGAAACTGCAAAATAGCACCGGGGAACATTTGCGCCTGAACCGCCCCCAGGAGCGCAAATTCATTCACTAATTTACCGACATGAGTCTGTGGAGGGAAAAGTCTGCTGTGCGTCGGGTGCAAAATAGGAATGATACATGCGTCGGTGTACAAAGGGAATTGCGCTGAGGGCAAGATAGGGCCCTATATGTTAAAGCACCAGTTATATCGCAATATTGACATTGAGGTATTTGGTCAAGAATTTCGTGATATCAGATTTTGTTCCATATCTCCCAGGCCCCCTTCAAGGACCAGTCCTCTGGGTTGGGTCTGCTGTGGTGGAGTCTGTCTGTGGGACCTGATGAGATAAAGTCAGCTGAGAGGAGACTCCTGGAGAAAACCTACCCAGATCAGATGGAGGAGCAGCTCCAGATGCAGCAGGGATTCCTGGAGAAGTTCACCACCTCTCCAGCCTTCCTGAAGACCTCCAGGCTGGGCTCGTACCGCTTCACCTTCCCCCTGGAGGAACTGCTGGAGGCCTACAGAGAACAGGTACAGGGTTAGAGTTAAGCTCCGTCAGGTTGTACGTTGTGTTGGCAGAAGTAAAAATTAAAAGAAATCAAGAGTGATAGACGTCAGGTTGTTATGTGTCTTAAAAAAAAATTATTTATGAAGAATTAGTATTACTTTAAACAGACAGTTAACTGTCACAAACAGCAGGAAGGAAATATTTTCAGGACATTACAGGTACGTTGATGAATGGATGTTCATGTACTGTACAGTCGTCCATTAAAACCTCTTCTGTTGTCTCCAGTTTTGCTCCGGTGCTCCTCCCGTCATGCGGGTGTTTAAGACCGTCCTGTACAGACAGACAGTGAATTACGTTGTGCTGGTCCACAGTCCAGATCAGTTCATTGACATCCTTCTGTTGAAAAAAAAATTATTTGCTCTGTTGTTATTTCAGACACTGAACTGACCACAGACACTCATCTATCCTGCTGTTATTACAGACACTGAACTGACCACAGACACTCATCTGTCCTGCTGTTATTACAGACACTGAACTGACCACAGACACTCATCTGTCCTGCTGTTATTACAGACACTGAACTGACCACAGACACTCATCTATCCTGCTGTTATTACAGACACTGAACTGACCTGGAACTTGTAGTTTCCAGTTGTCTCTCTGTAGCTGCCATATCTTTAGTAATAGTAATGTGTGAAAGGGTTCAACATTATCTTTGTCTCTGTTATTTGTCAGATATGAGTTGATCGTGGGACCTGATCAGATGGAAGCCCAGAAGTGGTATGATTACGAGCATTATGTTTGGGATAATGTCTCCATCGCCCTGCATGTGGAGGATAAGGTACCTTCACGTTGTTCTTGTCACTCTCTACAGACACCCCTGTTTCCTTCCAGTCTTGTTTTTTAGTCTTTTCTGTCCATATTCTAAAGATAAAGAGGTCAGGAGGATCCAAAGTGGATCTGCAGGTTCTGGACAGATTCAGAAATTTAGGACAACTCAGATACATTTCAACCGTCTCTCAGGTGAACCACATCTCTAAAGTGTACGAACCATAGGAGAGTTTTCATCCTCATATCTAAATCAGAGAAGGTAACGGTGGTGGTTTTAAACACGTGGTTAATGTTGTGAAAATGTCCCAGTTTGGTTAGGTTTAGACACCAAAACTACTGAGTTAGGTTGATAAAAAGATGGAGGTTTGGGTTCAGATCAGACGTGACTTAAGCCTGACGAGCCAGACCCACATCCAGATGTTGGGTCTGGGAACTCCCCATTGGCAGGGCTCAATCTGAGGGGCGGGATAAACAGTTGTCTTTCAAATTCCCTCTGCACGCAATAGGATAGCGCTACAACCAATCAGAGCAACGAAGAAGGTGACATTCCTTTTTTAAGAATGACTTCAGTGCAGTTCTTTGTTCTTTTCTCAAAAAAAAGCTGAACTCCAAGTCTTCCAGAGTCGCGGCCAAAGCCGATTCCAAAGACTGCTGTTCTCCAGCAGCAGCAGCCATAAGCCCCACCCACCGACTCTATACACGATGTGATTGGCCTGACTAGAGTTTGGTTTTTCCAGCTCGCAAGCCAACGGAGAGTTGCTAGATGACCCTGGCTGAAGATTACATTTGCTGCCGCTAGGGCGCGTCTTGATTTCTAGGCTAACGTTTCTTGTTTTTTCTGTGTTTTAGGTGCTGAACTTTGATGCCAGCCGACTGAGAGAGAACCTCAAGTTCTGCAGTGAAGGATATCCTGCACTACGTGGTGTCACATTTGAAGACTTCCCAACAGCTGAAAAGCTTGTTAATAAATTGTGGCCTGGCCATCCCTCCCCACTGGAGAAAGATGAATAGCTAAATTAAGTGTCAACAGTGTCACCATCTGATAGTTTTTCACTATTAAAGTGTCTTTTCTGAATCTTCCTTCCTCTGAGTCTGTTTTTGGGTTCTTCCTGTCTGTGTGGCGTCCATCAGTCGTTATTCGTATTCGTATACTATACAGTTTTTTTATATTTCTTACTGTCCTTTCTGTTTTTATTCTTTATAAGGTAAGTGAGTGTTGTACTTTGAGAGCAGAGACTAACTGGAGTCAAATTCCTTGTTTGGTTTATGCAAACCTGGCCAATAAATCTAATTCTGATTCTGATATTTATTTGCATTTTCATTCTGATGTCAGAGTTCTGCTGACACCTGCTGGTCATCACTGAGTACTACATGCATTCAGTGTCATAGAAAAATACTGTATTATATTAGTTATATAAGTGAGTATGTTTAAAGTGGAGGACATAATACATCGAAAAAAGTGACAAAAAAGTTAGTACTCAGATCTATTAAAGTAGTAATAATACCACACAATAAAATAGTCTTTTACAGCCATTACAGTTATTTAGTTAGTATACTCGTTCCCCATCCTTTTTACTTTTTTAAGATATGTGAAAGAGCATTGCAAGTAATAATAATAATAATAATAATAATAATAAAATGAAACAAAAATATTCAAAAAATTGTTTATTTTAGTTAATTTTTTATATTTTATAAGTCAATTTTCTGACTGAATTTTTTTAACAGTTGAATACTCGATTCAATACAGAGTGAATACTCGATTCTGATTGGCTGCAGGGTATCCAGTAAAAAGTGATGTAGGACACCTACTAAAGGAGTTCGGTGAAACTGTCTGTTTACTGTTCTAAATGAATGCGCTACATTAAAAAATATATTTTAATAAATTCAAAATATAAAATTAAATTTAAAATAGTCCTAAAAATCTAAAAGTTTAAAGATAAATTAAAGAGATGCAAATAAATGCATATTATTAACATTATTGAAATATTAAAATGACACACAATAAAATACCGTTTTATAGCAATACAGTTAGTTAGTCAATTGTTCGGTCGATTGGTCGGTCGGTTCATCAGTCAGTTAGTTAGTTGATTGGTCAGTAAGTCAAGTAATTCAGCTTTAAGGGCAATCTTCTAACGTGTTCATCAGATCCTCTCCTGTATCCCACTGTCTCCATGTTTAGATGAGGAATAATTTAGATTAAAAAGACAAAATAAAAGTCTCTCTCTTGTCCAGCATTAACATCAGATAAACAGTGTAGGAGGAATTGGACATGGAAGTTCATTCTTGATCTTGAAATGAAAAGTCTCTCAGTCTTTATCAGACAGAGTTGGCTCTGCTCTGTGAAAGCTCTGGAAAACGGGAGTTAAATGGAATTTATAGAGAGTTTGTGTATTTCCATTTGATCGTATTTATAAGACAAATGAAAATGAACATAGATAAGAAGCCATGTCAGTGCACATCTTTAAAAAGCATTTTAAAAGTTGTTTTATATGTTATGCTCTGTATTCTCTTGTTTATTTAAACTATATGGCATTTTTAGATCCAGCAGCACTTCACTCTGCTAGTGATGAGTCAGCAGAAACTCTTTCTGAACTCAACACACAAACACAATCCCTTCAAGGTGTGTGCTCCCTTTTTGGCTTCAGGAAACAGCACCTTGTATCTTAGTTTCCCTGTTGTCCTGGCCTGGGTGGGGCCAGCATTTTCATTGAAATGCATGGCTGCCAGGTACAGCCTGAAAGTGTAAATAGGGTGTAGTTGTGTACATAACTCTGACATAACATAGCACATTCAAGATTTAAGTTGTCCTGCCCTCAGACAACAATCAGCCCAAACTAACACATTTATCTCTCTTTCTCTTTCATTTTCCTACTCTTTCTGTCGTAGATTCTCTTTCTTTCCTTCTTTTTCTTTCTCTTTCTATTTTCCTTCTTTCTGTCTGTCTGTCTGTCTGTCTGTCTGTTTGTCTGTCTGTCTTTCCTTCTTTCTCTGTCTCTTCCTTTCTCTCTTTCTGTCTGCTGTCTTTCTTTCTATCTGTCTGTCTGTCTGTCTCTCTGTTCTTGTGTTTTTATATAGTGTGCCAACAATGTGGATTCCCATTAAGACAGGAAAGGAAATTAGAAGAAATGAAAGTGAAGGACAAATGTTCATAACAGAAACCCTTTGTCCTGTTTCTCCCCTTCTCTAAATCACATAATGACTCATCGTTTTACGATGCCACTATCAGTGTTGTTGGCTAAGTGCTTTGTGTACAAGGAATCTGAATACTGGAGGTAATTATGATTGCACAACAAGATATATTGCAACTATGAAGAGTCTTACTATAGCTAAATACCTTATAAACCCTAACCCTAACACCAGATACTGACTGGTTTTTGGACCCCCCCAATACAGTAAAACTGCACATTTTAAAGTGGCCTTTTATTGTGGACAGCATAAGTCACACCTGTGCAATAATCCTGCTCTCCAATCAGTATCGTGATATGCCACACCTGTGAGGTGGATGGATTTTCTCGGCAAAGGAGAACTGCTCACTAACACAGATTTAGACAGATTTATTAACAATATTTGATAGAAATAAGCCTTTTGTGTAGGTAGAAAAGATCTTTTCTTAGATCTTTCAGTTCTTGGGTCAGTGTGTGTGTGTGCTGAAGAATCTGCCCAGAGACAGAGGAGGATGATAAAAGATTGGGGACATGGTTAGACGAGGTGCAGACTTTGCTGACCTTAAGCGCCGTACACTCGTGTCTGAAGCTAGGGAAACTTAGTGTCATTTGTGAGCCCACATATGTGTTTGTAGAACTTAAACTGCTGTATTACTAAACTGTCCAATACCGTATTGACTTTAAGATTCTTCTTCTCACTTTCAAAGCCCTCCATAATCTGGCTCCTCGTGTCTGACGGGACAGACCCAGGCTCTTGGTAGGAGGGGTCTGACGGGACAGAACCAGACTCTTGGAAGGAGGTGTCTGACGGGACAGACCCAGGCTCTTGGTAGGATGTGTCTGATGGGACAGACCCAGGCTCTTGGTAGGAGGTGTCTGACGGGACAGACCCAGGCTCTTGGTAGGAGGTGTTTGACGGGACAGAACCAGACTCTTGGTAGGTGGTGTCTGACGGGACAGACCCAGACTCTTGGTAGGTGGTGTCTGACGGTGCCGGTTGGGGGTGTGATGAACAGTTGCAATAATAGTCACATTAAAGATAATGGATCAGTGACTAGAAATAGTAGTTGTAGTAGTTCGTGGCATAGCAGGGCACTGCAGGGTGTCACAGGACGTAGCAGGACGTAGCAGGGCATAGCAGGGCATAGCAGGACGTAGCAGGGTATAGCAGGGCATCACAGGACATCCCGAACTCTCCAATCCTGCTCTTCCTCACTGCTTTCCACTCCTTCTGCCCGCCTGTCCACAATGGGGTTTAGAGCCTTCAGCCATTCTGCTCCTCGCCTTTGGAACGCCCTCCTGCATCCATACCATAGAGTCTCTACCCACATTTAAAACCTCCCTCAAAACCCACCTTTTCCGAAAGGCCTACCCCACATGATACACTCTCCATCAAAATAATGGATAGATTGCTTTATTTAAATTTTTTTATCTCAATCTTTTCAATGTGTTTGTTTTAATTTAATTATATTTGCCTTTTTAACTGTATTTTTGCTTGTTTTAACTGTAAGGTGACCTTGAGTGCTATAAAAGGCGCCCTTAAATAAAATGCATTATTATTATTATTATTATTATTATTAAACAGAGTAATTGGACTCAGATCTTTTCTAGCCTTTGTGGGCCTTCCACTTCTTCAGAACAATTCCCTACAGCACACTCCTCTTTCAGAGGGTGGCTGAGGAAGTCATTGGACCAGGATTGTGCTGAAGCAAAGGGCCAAAGGACCCTGGCCCCAACCAACCAATGGGAGGAGGCAACACCCTGGAGTAGAATAGAATAGCAACTGTCTGTACCAGGAAGTCTGGGCCATTTGGCAGAGCTTTCAGAGCAAAGCAAAGTGACCCGCATCAATGTTTGTCATGTAATCCTTTTGCTTTATTACTTAAAATAAATAGAGATCAAATGAGAGAAGCTGTTTGTGACTTCCTCTCAATTAACGAACACAACTGTATCAGCCCAGAAACTGCTGAGTGTAACTGTGACCCAGTTATGTTATTTAGGGTTTACCAAAGTAAAGCAGGATGTCAGGTCTTAACGACTGATGGACGCCACACAGACAGGAAGAACCCCAAAACAGACTCAGAGGCAGGAAGATTCAGGGAAGACACTTTAATAGTGAAAAACTATCAGATGGTGACACTGTTGACACTTAATTTAGCTATTCATATTTCTGTATATTCTTTGCAATCTTGCACTCAACCCATTCAGCCTTTTTTCTTATGCAACAGTTACTTTGTATGTACTGAATATATATTTGTTTTTGTTATAAATGTTTAATATGTTTGTTTGTTTATGTTTTGCACCTTTCACCAAGGGAAATTCCAATGAGTGTACTTATTGTGGCAAAAAAAACTATTCTGATTCTATGTAAAAGAAGAAAAGAAAAAACATCGGGAAAAAACACAAAGATGAAACACAAACAGACAAATCAATCTGATTTCACCAAAGAACCAAAAAAAGGACAAGTTCTAATGCTTAAACAGTCCTGCCTCTACTTTATTATTTATCTTCATCCAGTGGTGAGGGATGGCCAGGCCACAATTTATTAACAAGCTCCTCAGCTGTTGGGAAGTCTTCAAATGTGGCACCACATTCAAGTCCAGGATTGCAGAACTTGAGGTTCTCTCTCAGTCGGCTGGAATCAAAGTCCAGCACCTAAAACAGAAAAACAAGAGGAGAAGATGAGGAACAGAAGAAGTGCAGGGTCTCTGAATGAAAGGGTTAAAAATTTGGTGAAGATATACTTTATATGCATTTTATAAACATATAAACACAAATATGGGGTGGATCTGCTGTGGCAGGAAGGTTCAGGCAGGGCTGTCAGCACGAATAAAGAGACTATCCTCCCCTAAAAAATACTCCCATACGTACTATATCTTCATATGGTTTGGAGGACTTGTTGGTAATAAAATACTGAAGTTCAGATGGACTTTTTACTTAACAGCAACACTTTAGAGACGTGGTTCACCTGAGAGACGGCTCTAATGTATCTGAGTTGTCCTAAATGTCTGAATCTGCCCAGAACCTGCAGATCCACTTTGGATCCTCCTGACCTCTTTATCTTTAGAATATGGACAGAATTGATTAATGTTCACTGTCCCCTTTCAAAAATAAAGAAATTGAATTGAAAATTGAAAGAATAAAAAACAAGACTGAAAGAAAACAGGGGTGTCTGTAGAGAGTGAGAAGAACGAGCAGTAAAAGTAGGCTACCTGTTTATCCGGCACATGCATGGCGATGGAGACATCTTCACAAACATAAAACTCAGTTTGGCTAGGACTCAGCATCTGGGCTTCCATCTGATCAGGTCCCACGATCAACTCATATCTGAGAAATAACAGAGAAAAAGATAACGTTGAACCCTTTCACTCATTACTATAACTAAAGATATGGCAGCTACAGAGAGACAACTGGAAACTACAAGTTCTAGGTCAGTTCAGTGTCTGTAATAACAGCAGGATAGATGAGTGTCTGTGGTCAGTTCAGTGTCTGTAATAACAGCAGGATAGATGAGTGTCTGTGGTTAGTTCAGTGTCTGTAATAACAGCAGGATAGATGAGTGTCTGTGGTTAGTTCAGTGTCTGTAATAATAATATCTATAAAAATCCTGACTGGTTAAACCAAATAGATTTTTAAGATCCTGGAATTGTCACAGCGTGCCCCGCTCATAGAGGTCATAGTGTTTTATTAACCCTTTATCGGCCCACTGTTTAACACTAGAACAGCCATGACGGTCATTTTGACCTTTATGTGTAATAACTTTGCTGAATAAAAAAATACAATCCTGCTGCTGCCTGACTTTTCCTAAAATAGTCTGTATTTTAATTTAAAATTGTTTTTACATACATTACACAAAAGGCAAAGAAAATACAATCACTTTTACCTATTTCGGCCATACACGGTCATATTGACCGCTCGGATTTTCGCGGTATTGTTTTTAATCTTTTGCGCGGTTGAAGATGCATCTTGGTTGCTTAGTAACTACCATAGTCTCTGTCAGAGAAACGTAACTAGCGGTAACAAGTGTGGGCATCACCGATGGGCCGAAGGCAAAGCCACAGTCGGTAACGTAGGCTTGGATGGACTCGGTTCTGAATCAGAAGGCAAGCTCCGGGCACTCGCTGTGTAAAAGGCGCGGTACACGTAGATGGCCGGTGGCTGTTTACATGTTCATATAACTTATACATCCTCGATCTGGCTGGAATCATTACACACATCCTCTCCAAGGATTGCACCAGCAGTAAAATTGTCTGGAGGAAGTTCATGCAGCAACTGGCAGAGGAGCTGAGAGCGGAGTTTATGGAGGAAAAAAAGGGCAGCGGCGCACGGTCCGAGCAGCGCTGCGCACCAGAGCAGAGCCAGGTTAGGTTAGGTTATAGCTAAATGTACAATATTGCAATTAGGTATTTATTATGAGAGATTAAAGAGTTTGGAATGTGGCGGTCAAAATGACCGCTCACGGCAGTTCTAGTAGTTATGGAATTCCGGCACTTTTAGTGTTAAGGGCGTTTTCACACATACCTTATTTGGTCCAGACTTTCGGACTTCTTAGTTTGATCCGAACCAAAATTACAGGTGTGAAACCTCCCCTGGACCATGGTCCGGATCAAAAGACCAAACTTTGGTCCGACAAAAAGAAGTGGTCTCGGTCCGGTTCGTTAATAGTGTGAAAGCATTTTTTGGATGGTTCGGACTTCCGGACCAAATACAAGAAGCTCTGGCAGGCTCTCCTCATGTTACAAGACCAGGGAAGCTCCTTTAAGGAACAGCTCGGTGCTTAGAGAGAGAGAGAGAGTGACGGTGAATGTGCTCAGAGCAGACAGCTGTCGGCTATCAGAGCAGAGAATACATCAGCAGTTTACTTGTTAAGTGGTAGTAAATGTACAGTGTAGGTTTCAGTTTGTCTCTGAATAAATGCTCCAGAAAGAAAGTTCCCGTGTCTTGCTTCTCAACATCACAACAAAACAAAAAGTAGGGGAGAGCAGCAGTCAGTAGAAGAGAGTAGCAGTCAGTAGAAGAGAGCAGCAGTCAGTAGAGGAGAGCAGCAGTCAGTAGGGGAGAGCAGCAGTCAGTAGAAGAGAGCAGCAGTCAGTAGGGGAGAGTAGCAGTCAGTAGGGGAGAGCAGCAGTCAGTAGAAGAGAGCAGCAGTCAGTAGGGGAGAGTAGCAGTCAGTAGAAGAGCAGCAGTCAGTAGGGGAGAGTAGCAGTCAGTAGAAGAGAGCAGCAGTCAGTAGGGGAGAGCAGCAGTCAGTAGGGGAGAGCAGCAGTCAGTAGGAGAGCAGCAGTCAGTAGGAGAGAGTAGCAGTCGGTAGGAGAGCAGCAGTCAGTAGGGGAGAGCAGCAGTCAGTAGGAGAGAGCAGCAGTCAGTAGGAGGAGTAGCAGTCAGTAGGAGAGAGCAGCAGTAGAGTAGAGTCGGTAGGGGAGAGCAGCAGTCAGTAGGGGAGAGCAGCAGTCAGTAGGAGAGCAGCAGTCAGTAGGAGGAGCAGCAGTCAGTAGGAGAGCAGCAGTCAGTAGGAGAGAGTAGCAGTCAGTAGGGGAGAGCAGCAGTCAGTAGGAGAGAGTAGCAGTCAGTAGGGGAGAGCAGCAGTCAGTAGGGAGAGCAGCAGTCAGTAGGGAGAGTAGCAGTCAGTAGGAGAGAGTAGCAGTCAGTAGGAGAGAGCAGCAGTCAGTAGGAGAGAGTAGCAGTCAGTAGGGGAGAGCAGCAGTCAGTAGGGGAGAGCAGCAGTCAGTAGGAGAGTAGCAGTCAGTAGGAGAGAGTAGCAGTCAGTAGGGGAGAGCAGCAGTCAGTAGGAGAGAGTAGCAGTCAGTAGGGGAGAGTAGCAGTCAGTAGGAGAGAGTAGCAGTCAGTAGGGGAGCAGCAGTCAGTAGGGGAGGAGCAGTCAGTAGGAGAGAGGCAGTCAGTAGGGGAGAGTAGCAGTCAGTAGGAGAGAGTAGCAGTCAGTAGGGGAGAGCAGCAGTCAGTAGGGGGGAGCAGCAGTCAGTTGAAAAAACTCTGACACAGAGAGAGGAGACGAGAGGACGGGGAAGCCCGTCAACAAACCAATCAGTTCTGAGTATCTGGAGACACAGCTCACGTTTGTGATGACGGCAGGACGTAGGTTTGTCACGTAGAGATCTTTAGTGGGCTTGCATAACTGCAGTGTGAAACCAAGACGTACCGGATCAAATGTAGACAATGGAACAAAAACACGAACCTTGGTCCGGACCTTGGTTCGGACTTTCATGTGTGAAAACGCCCTAAATCTTGCTAAGATTGTTAATAAATCTGAGTCATATCCTATCCATCTTATGATCCATCTTATGATCCAGTATCCAGTATCGCTTCTTGCAGTTTAATTTTAGTTAGTTTTGCAAACAGACATTACATTTTTAGTTTACTTATAATTTTTTTTGTAATGCCTCGTTTTTGTTTTATTTCAGTTAACGACAATGTTTTTTCCCATCTAGTTTTCGTTATTTCGTTGATTTTCGTTAACGATTATTTGGTTTGTGTGTGTGTGTGCGTGTGCGTGTGTGTGCATGTGCATGTGCATGTGCATGTGCGTGTGTCTGTGTGTGTGAGTGTGTGTCACTCTCTCTCTCTCTCTCTCTCTCTCTCTCTCCCCTGTGTATCTCTGATTGCCATGAATGTTTTTGTGTGTATACACACAGGTGTGTGTGTGTGTGTGTGTGTGTGTGTGTGTGTATTTAAAGTGCAATATTTCTGTAAAGAAGATAAACCTCATCTCTACTGTATTATCTGTCAGCTATTTGACCAAATCACACTCATTTCAGCCTCCAGACTTCAATCTGGCTATAACTTATAACTCGCTGAATTTTTGCTTCTTAAACTTATATATAATGTACCCACCATGATTTAAAAGAAAACTTTTCTCTCTCTATTGCAGTCTTTGTGTGTATATGTTTTTGTGTGTGTGTTTGTGTGTGTGTGTGTGTGTGTCTGTGTGAAAGTCCCTTTCCATAAAGAACATGCAATAGAATCATCTGATGTGTTCCTCATATCAAGTTTAATTGTGTTGAAACTTGTCTGACAGGATTATTCTTTTACTTTTGTTTTCTCTAAACACACACACACACAAAGAAACACACACACACACACACACACACACACAAAGACACAAAGACCCAGGGATGGAGGACCACACCTATTCAAAAAGGCCTACCATCACGTGCAGAATGAGTGCTACATCACCCCCAAAATTACCTTTTCCTGTTGCAGATTTTATTTTGGAGGGTGAAGCAGACTCCCTCTTGAATACAGGGATTCCACTTACTGAGTTCCACACCCTTGTATCCTGCCTACAACCATTTTCCCCATCGTCTTCATCCATGCCTGTTGTGGACCAAATCCTAATGACCTTAATGAAGCTAAGACAAAATTTTGTTATGGCTGATTTAGCGCGACGATTTTAAACATCACAAGGTCAGGTCAGCAAGACTGTTGGAATTTGGATAGACATAATGTCTGAACACACCAATGATGTTGTTATGTGGTTGCCTCGTGAAACAATCCGAGCAATGTTGCTCCAAGCTTTTAAAGAACACTTTTTAAACCTAATAACCTGTGTAACTGACTGCACAGAGACTGTCTCAGAGAAAGCCAAAAATCTGAACAGTACAAGTGAATCATACAGTCACTACTATGCCAGCAACACTGTGAAATATTTAGTGGCAATTTCTCCCTCTGAAATAATCATGTTCATTTCAGATGCTTATGGTGGCAAATGCAGTGGCAGGTCCATAACACAGAGCTCTGGGTTTCTGGACTAGTTGCGTGCTGGAGATGAGCTGATGGCTGATCGTGGTTTCACAGTTAGGGACTTGCTGGAGGAGCGTAGAGTGAACTTAATCATTCCAGCATTTACACGCAAAGGTTGCCAGCTGACCAATGAGGAGGTCGCTCATATACGGCGCATTGCTCACGCCCGCATTCATGTTGAACGTGCAATTAGGCGTCTTAAGGTGTACAGGATTCTTTCTCAAACAGTGCCAATCAACTTGGTTCCAAAAATTGATAAAACAATCAAGATCTGTGAATTTAAGAGTTGAGCTTATTTCAATTGAAAGGTAAGAAGACATTAAATATATTGCACTTCAACACACACACACACACACACACACACACACACACACACACACACACACACACACACACATTTCATTCATTAAAAAAACTGTAATTAGGTACAGCTACAATCGTCATACCTATAATACATAACATTATACATAGCAGGTACAATGCTGAAAACCCCTTTACTCACATAATAAATAAAGCAGAAAAAGCTGTAACTAAATTAATAAAAAACAAGTGTTTTCATTAGTGTATGTTTTTTGTTAAAATGTAATATACTTTTCTAATGCCTCATGTTTTTTTATAATAATACAGATGTCTTTTGATATATATAGCTTGATGTATAACTTATTCTTTTCAAACTGCCTTCCTATGTGTGTTATTAAATTAACCTGGTGTGATTGAACTTTTTTTCTACTCCCCAAATTGGTACATAGTGTGTGTTAAAATATTTACTGATTGTTGAGTTCTTGTATACCTGTGTGTTACAGTATATTGTATTTATTGATTGTTGAGTTCTTGTATACCTGTGTGTTACAGTATATTGTATTTATTGATTGTTGAGTTCTTGTATACCTGTGTGTTACAGTATATTGTATTTATTGATTGTTGAGTTCTTGTATACTGCAGCGCCATAAATAAAACTTCCATGTTCTTACTCTACTGTTTAGTTTCTGCTACTGCTTTTCTACAGTGCTCTTGCTGTTTGTTGTGTGTACAAGACATAACAGCTGTTATGTGCTTACTGTATTTCCAACAGATTCAGGTATTTGGGGCAGAGCTTCATCTTTTTTGCAACAAAATCATCTACTAATCTTGGAAGCATGTGTGAAAAATAAAACTCCTGGAGGTGTTTAATGTGTGCATCTGCATAGTCTTTGTCAAATGAAGTGTCCAACTCCAGGTGCTCAGTTGATGTCCAGATAACGAGTTTGCAGCTCTGTAGCCCCGGGCACTGTCAGCTGGATCTGGAAGAATAAATGAAAAAAAAGGCTCATTAATGTTTTAATGAAGGTTCACAAATATCTGTTGCATTAGTTCACACATAAGTAACACTATTTGTGTACCCACCTGGAGGTAGTATTCACTTTGCCCATTTGGAAGAATGAGATCATGTCCATCACTTAAGCATCTGATGTCCCCTTTTGGCTGACTAAGAAACTCTGCAAGTGACACAGGTCTCTTTTGGAGACACTTTATCACAAGGAGCTGTGGTGGGTCCAGATTCCATCTGGGCTGTCTCCAAACCAGGGATGGTCAGGACCAACTACCAGGCCTTTTCTCTCCACAGTGTGCCCTTGAGCCTCCATGCGCTGTATGGCTATATGCTCATTTTCTTTTAAACCGCTGAAGGAGACCATCCGTCTGTAGCTGGAATAGTGGGGCCATCACAGAGGAACTGACATCACTTTTAACCCTTGTGTTTTCCTCCCGTGGACCACGCACTTGTTGTCCTGACCGGGTCAAAATTGACCCGGTCTGTTTTGCCAGTTTATAAAGCATGAAGTATAAATTATTACCCAATTCTGTGTTACATCTTCTTAGCCACCTTCTTTCCAACCTTTTACCACTAGGTTTACACTTATTTATTTTAATATATGGTCAAAAAATGCATTTATATCAAATTAAACCTAATTTCTGAGTTAAAAAAAGATGAAATTTGAAAGTTGAGATCAACGGGACCATATGTTGATGGGTTATCACAGACTGGTATAAGTCAAAGTTTAGTCAGGAAACTGTTTTGAAACCATTTCAATTTTTTTAATGGCAGCCAATAATCACACTTGTTGTCCTCCCGGGTCAAAATTGACCCAATCTGTTTTGACTATTAATAAAGCATAAAGTATAAATCATCAACCAATTCTATTTTACACCTTCTCAACAACTTAATTCCAACTCACTAACACTAGTTTTACACTTATCTTTGGAATGTATGGTGAATAAACTTACTTTACATGAAACAATACCTAATTGTTGGGGTAAAATAAGCATAAATTATGAATTACTTTCATGATAGTTAAGATCAGATGAACCTATGTTTGTGGATAATCACTGACTGGTATATGTTAGTGATTAGTCAGGATATGGTTTTGAAACCATTTTATTATTTTTAATGGCAGCCAATAATCACACCTGGTGTCTTCTTGGGTAAAAAGTGACCTGGTCTGCTTTTCGTGTTTATAAAGCATAGACAATTATAATTAATCACTCAATTCTGTGTTACCACTTTTATTCAACTTCATTCCAATTCATCTCAACTAATTTTACACTTATTCTTTTCTATTTATGGTCAACAGACCTCATTTACATGAAATTATACCTACCTTCTGAGTAAAATGAGTTGAGCTCATTAGTTGTCTTTGGATTGATGGCTGGTATGTGACAATTATAATATTCCCAGGTTAAAATTAACGGATGAAATTGTATTCACAAACAAAAGAGAGCTACCAAAATGGAAAAAAGGGTTAAATTCTGAGTGATCCTTGAAAAGATTGGGGCAGCCTTCTGTAGATGACACACTTGCTACTGTTGATGAGCCTGCATGAATGTGGTCTGGTTTGTGACGTTTGAAATGTATATGCTTCAACTTTTTCTGCTCTACATTCTTCCTTGTGCCTGCATTCCACTTCCTCTGTCTTTCCCTGTCTGACTGCATTCTCAACCTACATTAGAAAACTGTCCATTATAAAATAGTTGTTAGTTGCAAACTAATATTACAAAATACATTGAAAAAAATAAAATAAAACAATCAAAAGAATCAGCACTTTACCTTCCTCAGTATTGCACCTGCATGGCTGCAAGGTGGCCCTGGTCCAGCAACACATGAGCACCCAGCTGTTTGTAGTTCACCTGACGATGAAACTAAAACCCAGGATGTGATGTGGGACTTTAAGGCTCTGACTAGGCTCTGTGTCTGCTTTAAGGTAGATAAGGTTGTGTCCCACCTCCTTTATTAAAACGCGACCGACTTTATTGCTGTGCAGGTACTGATAAGACTCCGAGCTTTTCAGGTTATTCATCGCTTCACCGTCCATAGCAGCAGAGTTGATAAAGTAGCCAAATATGCTAGTGTACGTTATCTGAGGCCACTTTTTCCGGTCATCCTCCCATCCCTCAATAGTAGAAGGCAGAGGTATAATCACATTGTCCCGTTTGAGGTGGAACAGGCTGTGTTCCCACATGTTTTATTTCCCAAACGCTGAAAGACAATTAGTGTACTGCAATGACTGTTTATGACCGTTACCATGGCAATTGCTGACTCTGGAAGTCATGCCCATGATTCCTGCAAGGTATCATGGGAGCTAGGAATAAGGTGCATAACTCACTGAAGCTTAACTGTATTATCTGTCAGCTATGTAAACCAAATCTCACTCATTTCAGCCATTTTATGTTAACGATTATAAGCCTGGTTGTGTGTGTGTGTGTGCATGTGTGTGTGTGTGTGTGTGTGTGAGAGTGTCTGTCACTCTCTCTTTCTCTCTCATTCTCCATCTCTCTCTCTCTCTCCCCCTGTGTCTCTCTGATTGCCATTCATGTTTTTGTGTGTGTATGTGTGTGTGTGTATATTTAAAGTGCAATATTTCTGTAAAAAAGATAAACCTCATCTCTACTGTATTATCTGTCAGCTATTTGACCAAATCACACTCATTTCAGCCTCCAGACTTCAATCTGGCTATAACTTATAACTCGCTGAAATGTTTTGCTTCTTAAACTTATATATAATGTACCCACCATGACTGAAAAGAAAACTTTTCTCTCTATTTCGGTGTGTGTGTGTGTGTGTGTGTTCTTTTGTGTGTGTGTGTGTGTGTGTGGTGTGTCTGAAAGTCCCTTTCCATAAAGAACCAGTTGGTCATGCGATAGCATCATCTGATGTGTTCCTCATATCAAGTTTAATTGTGTTAAAACCTTTTTTTACTTTTGTTTCCTTTAAACACACACACACACACGTACAAAGAGAGACACAGAGAGAGAGAGAGAGAGAGAGAGAGAGAGAAAGAGAGAGAGACACCAGCCAGTCCTCGCACACAATCGATCCAACAATCAGCGGAGCGAGAGAATTTTAATGTTTGTCAAATAACTGAAGGTAAGTTCCAGATTATGAACCAGACTCAGACAGAAAATTACCCAATTAAGAAGTAGTCCAGACTTTTGGGAATCAATGTTTCACGGGACGTTGTTTAATAACGTATTTGTATTTGTTTACGTTTTTACTTAATTTAGTAACAGCTGTTTCACGTGAAGTGCACATTTCTTTGAATCAGTATCAGTGCTCTGTTACAGTTTTTTACGATCGCTATGACACTTTTTTCAATACTTTTAACAACTTTCCTAAACTCTTAAGCACAACATCTGTCTGTGTAGGCTATACAATTAACACATTTCTTGTTGCTTTGACACAAAATGCATACAGTTAACACAAATTTAAAATGCTGAACTTCTTTTACACATAAGCTCCACCAAGACCAAAACAATGGATTTTTACTGACCAATTTACAAATCGTCACCTTCCTAAAATAATTGACTAAGTCATTTTTTAACAAAAATGATTTTGTTGCCTAAATCATCTCCTCATGGTGCAGGCCACCTCTGGTAAAATTGCCTACATCCTCAGTTGAACAGGTCATGTGATTCTACACCTTTAGTAAAATTGCGTATGTCAAGCATGTGACTTAGGCAGTTTTATTTTTTGTGTTTTCCGAAAAACCTGAAAAAATTACTTTTAACAAAAATGATTTCTTTGCCTAAATCATCTCCTCATGGTGCTGGCCACCTTTGGTAAAATTGCCTACATCCTCAGTTGAACAGGTAATGTGATTCTACACCTTGTATAACTGCCCATGTCAAGCATGTGACTTAGGCAGTTTTATTTTTTGTGTTTTCTGAAAAACCTGAAAAAATGACTTAGGCAATTATTTTAGGAAGGTGACGAAATGCTTTCACACTGTATGTCAGAACAGATAACATCATGTTCTAAACCTAACTTATAGGCTAAAGTCAAAGTGAGCTGATCATAATGTAAATTGAAACACAAATATATCCCCTGCATTTTATATATGCACTTATTGAGAAACAGCTGATTTAAGTTATGCAAATAGATCAATCACAGCTGATTCCCTTCTAGGAAACACATTCAGGTGTCGAGGTTCTTCCAATCGCATGACCATATGTTACTCTAGTACATACAGTAAAAGAGGACCTATTTGAACAATAGACTGTAGATGAACACAGAAAATAAGAAAAATGCCTTCACGAGGGAGAGGAAGAGGAGTACCAGGACAATTCTTCCCCTCTCTCTCTCTCTCTCTCTCTCCTTTCTCAACTAGCTGTCCTGTCAAATAAAGGTGGAAAAGCCCAAAAAATAATCTTAAAAAAATATGCATGCATTTACTAAACCCAACAAAACAAAAAATTTGAGAGACTTCAAGAGAAACTGCAGTGCAAAACACACAGTATATGATCAATACAATCACTATTGTCTGTTGTATAAGGGCAGACCTGACTGACATATAAAATAATGCAGTTTCTGTAATTCCTGGGATGTTAGTGTTTTTTATGACATTGTGCAGTGATTGACTAAATGTTCCTGTTGGGAGAGGACATGTGTTAGTGTTTTGGAAGAATTATTTAATTTTGAGACATAATTTCATTGTTTTGGTAAATACAGTGTACTGTGTTAGTGAATTATTGTATTTTGAAAAAAATGTTTTGGAGTTTAGTTTACAATGTGTGATTTTGAGCATAAAATTAACTGTTTTGCCAATTGTATGTTGTAGGTGTGTTGGTGCGTTAAGAGTTTAGGAAAGACAGAGTCTGGCATTGTGCTGTGAACTCAACACTGTAGAAGAGTTGACTCATATTTCTGTATTGGAAATAGTGTCTAATGGTTTAGTTTATAATAACTATTAATAACAATGTTCTGTAGCACCAGTTACCCCCTTAAATACTTATTTTTCAGTTTTAAAGTTAAACTTTAGTGTGTACTGTATGTGTGCGTGTGTGTGTGTGTGTGTGTGTGTGTGTGTGTGTGTGTGTGTGTGTGTGTGTGTGTGTGTGTGTGTGTGTGTGTGTGAGATATGTCATGGCTTTATTTTATTTTTATGTTTTTGTGTCTAAGTGACTGCTGGGAACAACAGTCTTTGACATTGGTCCAATACAACACGTAAAGAGTTTTAGAGAATACAAAAGTAAAAGTTACATCCCATAAACCAGTTGGTTCATTGTTGTTGTGCAATACTGAACCAACTAATAATACTTCATTATTATTACTAAACAAAAGTAAAACAATGTTTTTATTAGCCCACATTTTGCTGCCTTGCCAAAAGTGCCGCTTTAGGCCGTGGCCTAGTCTACCTACAGGCACGAGCCGGCCCAGACAGAGACAGACAGACAGACACACACACACACACACACACACACACACACACACACACACACACAGACAGACACACACACACACACACACACACAAACGTACTCTCGTTTATTGGCATTTCTTTAAACCAATCATAAATGTCTTGGGCGGGGCTAAGCTCCAGACGGAGGAGGAGGAGGAGGAGGCAGAGGTGACAATAATATATGTAATTTACAGACATAGGCAAAAAACTGACATTTGGATATTGGACTTGCTAACAAAATTCTTGCTTCAGACGTAACGTCTCTCTCTCCCTATCTCTCTCTCCCTCTCTCTCTCTCTTCCTCTGTCTCTCCCTCTCTGTCTGTCCCTCTCTCTCCCTCTCTCCCTCTCTCTTTCTCTCTCTCTCTCTCTCTTAGATGTCACCAAGACTGCCACCAAGTCTGCCACCAAGTCTGCCATCAAGTCTGCCACCAAGTCTGCCACCAAGACTGCCACCAAGGCTGCCATCAAAACTGTCATGGAGAACAGTGACATCGACACCAGTGACAATAACACCGGTGACATCGACACCAGTGGCTGCGACTGCAGTGGCATCTGCGATTGCATCACTTCATGTTGCACAACTATTCTGTGTTGCCTGTGCCAGGATGATTCCTCTTAAAATATGAGTGTGGCATTATGTGTCTCAGTCCTGAGTTTAGTGATATTGTGTCAGGAAATGATCACTTATCATCATTTGATTTGAGCAAACAAAAGTCTCCATAAATGTAGTTACACTGTAAACCATTTCCTGTATTTCAATTAAAAAGTACAATATTTCCGAAAAAAAGACTCAAGTAAAGTACAAGTACCTCAACATTTTGGACTTAAGTAATGGGCCTGGGTACCCAGTTCAATACTTTCTCTAGACTTTTATTCAGACTTACAATAAAAAAATGTACGACTAACTATTAGAAATATTCCACTTTTCTCCTCTGAGGTCTGATCCATGTTTCCCCATCTTTGTCCACCCTGCATGGTCTCCCTGTGTAATACTGCCTGTATAATCTAAATCAAGTTCTAGACATAATTTCTTTCAGGAGAACCTGGGCTATCAGGATGTGCTGCAGGGATGTCACATGGATGTATAAACTGTTTTATGACTATACAGACAAATCTCACAGAAATGTTTTGAAATCACATAAAGAAATATGATGACTAAACATTTTGGCTTTTGAAAATTTTTCTTTTAGGCAATCAGGGGAAATAGAAATAAACTCTGTAACCAACAAAAATATTAAACTATTTTGATTTAATAAAAGTTGCTTTTTTCCAAAAAGTTAGTTGTGTCATCTCTGATGTATTATCTGTCTCCTCTCAGACATCAGTCGGCCAAATCACACTCATTTCAGCCTGCAGGCTGCTTTCTGTCGTTTCTTTTTAGACCAAAGCCTCAAAACCTAAACTTCTTGTAGCATATCTTAAACACAGTGTAACCATAGCTTAAACACAGTGTAACCATACCTTAAACACAGTGTAACCATAGCTTAAACACAGTGTAACCATAGCTTAAACACAGTGTAACCATAGCTTAAACACATAATCAACTTTGCACTATGTTTGCAATTCTTTAACACACTTATTGCGAAACACTACACACGTTTTCTTACATTAGACACTTTCTTCAAAAATGAAATCTCCTGTTGTTATTGGTAAAAACACTCTGTTCAAAATGCAAAACGCATCTGGCAATTGTACGAACTTACATACAGACCAGAAAACAGAACACCAATCGGTCTGAGCCTTAGCACTACAGATAGGCCTCAGGTAAACCATTTCGAGAACTTAGCAAGCATGGAGGCAACGAGAGTCAGAGTAAGAGGAAGACAAAGAGAGAGAGAGGAGTCGGACGTGGAAGAGACATCGCCTGTGATGTTGACAAGCTCTTGTGGCCAGATCCAAACAGAAGGTGGGATCCATAAGCCCCCCACCCCCACCACCACACACACACACACACACACACACAGACACACACTCAATAACACGCATACACACACCAAGGATCCCAAAAGCAATTTATCAAATATTTTGTTTTGTTGCTAAATGTGATGATTTGTGATTCTATTTTTCTTTATTTCTGTAATAATGTTTGTTTTTTGTAAAAACTCTTGTTTGATTATTGCAGGAATTCTACTTTTGAGTTTTCCAGAAGACTGAGTCCGAGAAAATGACAATAACAAAACTAGAACCCCAAAGACTGCAGTGTTTTCTATAAAGCCCATCAGTGTGATGCTGGTGATATGAAAGAGGAATTAAAATAGTGCTTGTGTGTAGGTTGGTGCAAGAATTTCATTTTTAGAAAGGAGTGTTACGTTTTGATTGCAGTGTTTCATTTTGGCATAGATGTGAGTTGTTACAGTTTTTTCCAACTGCTTACACACATTTTCAAAACTATGTCTCCTTTTTTCAAAACTCTACACACAATTCCCAAAACCGCTCACACAAAATGCTAAATGCCTCACATCTCCTTCAAAATGAAACACTGCATTCAAAATACCATAAACACATCTCAAAATGAAGCATTTGCATCAAATGGCAACACTTTTTTCATAATAGTACATTTTTGGATATACAGTGCCTTGCGAAAGTATTCGGCCCCCTTGAACTTTTCGACCTTTTGCCACATTTCAGGCTTCAAACATAAAGATATAAAACTGTAATTTTTTGTGAAGAATCAACAACAAGTGGGACACAATCATGAAGTGGAACGAAATTTATTGGATATTTCAAACTTTTTTAACAAATAAAAAACTGAAAAATTGGACGTGCAAAATTATTCAGCCCCTTTACTTTCAGTGCAGCAAACTCTCTCCAGAAGTTCAGTGAGGATCTCTGAATGATCCAATGTTGACCTACATGACTAATGATGATAAATAGAATCCACCTGTGTGTAATCAAGTCTCCGTATAAATGCATCTGTTCTGTGATAGTCTCAGAGGTCCGTTTAAAGCGCAGAAAGCATCATGAAGAACAAGGAACACACCAGGCTGGTCCGAGATACTGTTGTGGAGAAGTTTAAAGCCGGATTTTGATACAAAAATATTTCCCAAGCTTTAAACATCCCAAGGAGCACTGTGCAAGCGATAATATTGAAATGGAAGGAGTATCAGACCACTGCAAATCTACGAAGACCCGGCCGTCCCCTCTAAACTTTCAGCTCGCAAAGGAGTAGACTGATCAGAGATGCAGCCAAGAGGCCCATGATCACTCTGGATGAACTGCAGAGACCTACAGCTGAGGTGGGAGACTCTGTCCATAGGACAACAATCAGTCGTATACTGCACAAATCTGGCCTTTATGGAAGAGTGGCAAGAAGAAAGCCATTTCTTAAAGATTAATGTACATAAAACCAGATGTTGTAAGTTTAACCAAAGCCACCTGGGAGACACACCAAACATGTGGGAAGAAGGTGTGCGTGGTAATGAAACCAAAATCGAACTTTTTGGCAACAATGCAAAACGTTATGTTTGGCCAACACAAAGCAGCAAACCCCCTCACCCTGAACACACCATCCCCACTGTCAAACATGGTGGTGGCAGCATCATGGTTTGGGCCTGCTTTTCTTCAGCAGGGACAGGGAAGATGGTTAAAATTGATGGGAAGATGGATGGAGCCAAATACAGGACCATTCTGGAAGAAAACCTGATGGAGTCTGCAAAAGACCTGAGACTGGGATGGAGATTTGTCTTCCAACAAGACAATGATCCAGAACATAAAGCAAAATCTACAATTAAATGGTTCACAAATAAACATATCCAGGTGTTAGAATGGCCAAGTCAAAGTCCAGGCCTGAATCCAATCGAGAATCTGTGGAAAGAACTGAAAACTGCTGTTTACAAACGCTCTCCATCCAACCTCACTGAGCTTGAGCTGTTTTGCAAGGAGGAATGGGCAAAAATGTCAGTCTCTCGATGTGCAAAACTGATAGAGACATACCCCAAGCGACTTACAGCTGTAATCGCAGCAAAAGGTGGCGCTACAAAGTATTAACTTAAGGGGGCTGAATAATTTTGCACGCCCAATTTTTCAGTTTTTTATTTGTTAAAAAAGTTTGAAATATCCAATAAATTTCGTTCCACTTCATGATTGTGTCCCACTTGTTGTTGATTCTTCACAAAAAATTACAGTTTTATTTCTTTATGTTTGAAGCCTGAAATGTGGAAAAAGGTCGAAAAGTTCAAGGGGGCCGAATACTTTCGCAAGGCACTGTACCATGTACACACTGTTGTTCTAAATCTAAAGCTCTTTTGTCTTTCATAGGCTTATATCTACATTTACAATGTTCTAGAGAGAAAGTAATCTGCTGGAAGTGGTTGAAAAGTGCACTGTAAAAAACAATGTAATGTTACAGTAAAACAGAAAATATTTATTGGGCAAAACATTATGTTTGTAAGAGTAGCACGGTGTTGTATACAGTAGCATGAAACAAGAAAACAAAAGTACAAACATATGTAAAGCAAAGGTATCATTTTTAGAATAAAGAATATGTGTGTGTGTGTATTGTGTGTGTTTGTGCGTGCGTGTGTGTCAGAGATTGTATGCAAAAAAAAATTCAATTCAAAAGTCATTAGATAGTTGCATGCAGTATGGATGCCACTGTAAAGCTACTCAAGATGGACTTCTCTCATTGGTCAATCCGTGGTTGATCACATGATGAATAAGTGTGGCCCTGATCTCATCAGAGATGGCTCTCCTTCTTCCTCTTCTTCCCACCTCCTCCTCCTCCTCCTCCTCCTCCTCATTGTTGTCCTGTCTCCTCCTCCTCCCCTTGCTCTCTGTCTATTGTTGGCATCCATTGTTCAAAACAGGTAATCTGACCTTTGACCTATGTATAGGCCTATACTAAAGCAGTGATTGGTTAGTGTTCAGTTATGACATAATGTGTTTGCAAATGTGAGGAGTGTGTGTGTGCCCTGGTAAATAAGTGTAGCATTTTGATTGGTTGTGTTTAGAAAAGGAAAGCAAGTCACTTCCTGTTAGAGTTTTGTGTCTTAGGTAGAGAATTGTGTTTCATGTTTTGAAAAAAGTGTTTTATGCAATTGAAAGCTGAGTGAAAGGCTGAGAAATAGCTTGTAGTTTTGCACTTTGAGTGAGATGTTTCAAAAATCGTGTGACATGAAAAGATTTTGTGTGTAAGCAGTTGGAAAAAACTGTAATCTCCAAGTGCTACGTCTGATTGGCTTAGAGTGGTGTGTAGAGTGTTGACGTAATGAGCCAAATTCTGCAAAAAGTGTGTAAGCAATAGGCAAAAATTGTATTACTTCCCTCTGTCTTCCCATACAAACACACACACACAAACAAAATTCATTCTCTGCATTTTAACCCATCCCTCAAGGGATGAGTGTTCCTGTAAGAATGTTTCCTGTAAGGGCTCTGGTTTTCCCCCCACCAGAAGAAACCCACACAGACATGGACAGAACATTTTTGCACTTTGTGCAAAACAAAGTCGGATTGATTACAGTTGATTACAGCATGAAACACATACTTTTAAACCATACAAACCACACCCTGTGTGACAGCTTGACACCCTAACCCTAGCCATTAGACTTTTAGCCGTTAACCATTGGTCTAACATAAGTTTTTAACACCTTTACAAATATAAATAATGCATTGTTATTAATGTCAGGCATCGCACCCCCCTACGCAATACAGACACAATGACAATGTCATCACGCACGCACGCTAGATGCGCGCAGTTACGGACGCTCGGCCAATCACAACCCTAGAAACCAACGCGTAACAGTCAACGCGTGCGTGTTTACTGTTAGGCGTACTGGTGGGGGGTGTATACTACTTGCGTTGTCTTGCACGCTCACCCTTTTCTTAGCCAGGTCGTCGTTGCAAATGAGAACCTGTTCTCAATGGCCTACCTGGTTAAATAAAAAAGAGGTGAACACTGTGGTAAACATGCTCCTGTTTCTCTTTTGACTGGCACGAAATTAAATACAACTAAATACACTAAATACAACATACAGTATATTCATTGCATTTTGCATAACATCTCTATCAAGTATTGGATACAATAAAAAGTAGAGATGTACCGATTCCAATTTTCTAGGCCGATTCTGATGTCAGATTTTTTTCTAACACACAAATATTTATTTTCTATCTTTTCTTTAATAGAACATTTTGCATTGGGGCGGAGATGCCGGTGAGTCTCCTAAGCTGTCGACCGTAATGGCAGGTTCATTCTAGTGATGGCTGCAGCAGCGGCTATGCTGACGTTCATGCAAAGCCACTGGTGTCCGAAGCCTTTGCAGCGCAAATAGTAGCCATGTAACAATAAAGCCTGATAACGTAAAAACAGAAGCTGGATTTTCTAAGCTAATTTCAAGGCTGCTGCTCTGCATTTGTGAACTCATATCGCGAAACACTTTTAACCTCAACGAGACATTTCGTCACATTTAATCTCTCGAGATACCCTCACACCCTCTAGTATTCACATTACTGATGATTATTTATCAAAAATTGTGAAAACATTTTGTTAAAGAACCAATTATCGTCGCAATATTGACATTGAGATATTTGGTCAAGAATATCGTGATATCAGATTTTGTTCCACATCTCCTAGGGATTTGAGGACCGGTCCTCTGGGTTGGATCTGCTGTGGTGGAGTCTGTCTGTGGGACCTGATGAGATAAAGTCAGCTGAGAGGAGACTCCTGGAGAAAACCTACCCAGATGAGGAGGAGAATCCCTTCCAAGATGAGGACCTCCAAGATGAGGACCTCCCAGATGAGGAGGAGAAGGGATTCCTGGAGAAGTTCACCACCTCTCCTGCCTTCCTGAAGACCTCCAGGCTGGGCTCGTACTGCTTCACCTTCCCCCTGGAGGACCTGCTGGAGGCCTACAGAGAACAGGTACAGGGTTAGAGTTAAGCTCCATCAGTTTGTACGTTGTGTTGGCAGAAGTAAAAACAATCAATAGATTGATAGACGTCAGGTCGCTCTTGTTATCGGTCTTAAAAATCCATTATTAATGAACAATTATTACTTTAAACAAACAGTTAACTATCAAAAACAGCTCTTGCCTCCTTCAACATACAGAGAAGAGGGTTTTCAGAACATTACAGTGACTTTGATGAATGGATGTTCCTGTACTGTACAGTAATTCCTCTTCTGTTGTTTCCAGTTTTGCTCCAGTGCTCCTCCCGTTATGCGGGTGTTCAAGACCATCCTGTACAAACAGGAAGTGAATTACGTTGTGCTGGTCCACAGTCCAGATCAGGACCAGTTCTCTGACTATCCTCTGCTGACTGACAACCCAGACACTGTCTGCACTTACAGAGATGGCTGCTTCATCTGGAGGCCTGAGGCCATGAGTGAGACACACGGGTAAGAACCACAGACACTCATCTATCCTGCTGTTATTAAAGACACTGAACTGACCACAGACACTCATCTGTCCTGCTGTTATTAAAGACACTGAACTGACCACAGACACTCATCTATTCTGCTGTTACAGTATTTCTGAATTGCTAAAACACATTTTTTTAATGTTTCTCTCGCTTTCTCAAAACCTTAAAACACAAATCACCAAACTTAAGCTACACTGTCAAAACCTTTGACTTGTCTTGCTATATCAAACAATTCCTTCAGAACTATGTTATCTTTACCCAAAACCAAACACAGATAACACACACATCCAGCTAATGCATAAACACTACACAGCAGTCATTACACACTACAGAGATAAATGCAAAACACTGCACTCAGGGCAGAGCACTCACTCATGCTTCCACTCCAATGTTGTCACATGCTGCATCCATTGACTGAATGAGATTTTCCTGTGCATAAGGATTTCTGTCAAAGACCTTCCACCTCCATGCAGAAAAAAAAATTCTTCTATGGGATTAAGGAAGGGAGAGTATGGTGGGAGGCACATATTTATAAAACGGGGTTATTTTCAAACCACTCACGAATTCTAGGACCACTGTGAAAGTTCACATTGTCCCAGATTACCACATACATGGGATGCTCTGCCTGCTCATCAGCTCTCTGTTCATGTCTCAGTAGTGCTTCCTGTAGAGCATACAGAAACGTCATAAGATGGGCAGTGTTGTAAGGCCCTAGAGTTACATGGCGGTGAATAACCCCGTAGCTGCTGATGGGTGCACATATGGTCACGTTGCCAACACGCTGCCATGGCAACTCTACAATGGCACGTTGACCAATAATGTTGCGGCCTCTCCTTCTCCTCTTGGTGAGGCATCCAAGAAGATGCACTCATGAGGCCTCTCCATGGAATCCAGTTGAAACATTCTCTATAGAAATGAAGTAACGTAAATGACAAAGCATTCCAGGCTTTATGCCTCTGTATACATGTGCTGCATTACATTCAACACAGTAAAGATGTACAGTAACTCAATAGTGCTGTATAATCTCTGGACATGATTACTTACTTGTACATATTGATATCGTAGCTCTTTTACCCTTTCAGAATTTCTCTCAAATGTTACTCTGTAGGCTTGTTTGAAACTTATCAAGTTGCGTTTCAGGACACGGTCAATTGTGGAGAGACTCACACTGTTGATTCCTTCAAAATTCACGTTGTCTTCCTCAACTCGCTGTTGTATTTCACGCAGACGAATACGATTATTTTGAAGGACCACATTGACAATAATGGTCTCCTGCTGTTGTGAGAACATACCTCTCCTTCCACCGGCATGTGGTAGTCTTTCAATTCTAGCAAATAAACCTCTTGTTAGAATTGTACAGACAGGCCTAATGCATTGAAATGTCACCAAATATGTACAATACATAAAATAATATTATACAAGTACATCACTGCAAGAAAGACCAATTTCTAGAGATATGTTACAGTAATTTACTGAGATGTTCCACGACTCTACATACTGTACTGTAAGTTTGAGGAACCACAAATGATAGTACACTTACCTGTTCTCTTCTCTGAATGTCCTGACAACAGAGGCCACAGAGAACCTGCTTATATTTGGTTGGACATGTAGTCCTGCTTCCCTCACTCATTCCATGAACCAGAACATGGTGAATGATTGTTTCTCTAATTTCATTGGAAATGATGGCTCTTGTTTTTCCTCCTCCTCCTCCTCCTCCTCCTCCTCCTCCTCCTCCTGTCTCCTGTCTCCTGTCTCCTCCTCCTCCTCCTCCTCCTCCTCCTCCTCCTCCTCGTCCTTGTCCTTGTCCTTGTCCTCTTCCACTTCCACTTCCTCCTTCTCTCCTGCCCTCCATTATGAAAATCACACATGCCATTTGGATTTGACATGGCTTTATATCCTGATTACTGATTAGGTGCAACACATTACTGATTTGAAACAGGTGTGTTCAATTTTGAGTGCTTGTGTGTTACTGATGACAGTGTGTTGCTTCTGTTTCACTTTTGGGGGCTGTGTTGTGCCATTTTGAGTCGAAGTGCACCACAATGCTACATGTGCTTTGTGAATGACAATGTGTTTACAGTTTTGCACAAAGAGTGATTTCGATTTGCTAGTTGTGTCTAACCACATGAGAAGTGTTTAAAGTTCTGCAAACTGTGTGATTCAATCAATAAGGTTTGTAAACTTGCAACTTTGGTTTTGCAAATGGATTTTAGTGTTTTAGCAATTCAGAAATACAGACACTGAACTGACCACAGACACCCATCTATCCTGCTGTTATTACAGACACTGAACTGACCTGGAACTTGTAGTTTCCAGTTGTCTCTCTGTAGCTGCCATATCTTTAGTAATAGTAATGAGTGAAAGGGTTCAACGTTATATTTGTCTCTGTTATTTGTCAGATATGAGTTTGTCAAGGGTCAGATGGAAGCCCAGGAGCTGAGTCGTAGACATGAGTTCGATGTTTGGGATAATGTCTCCATCACCTTGCATGTGCCGAATAAACAGGTACCTTTACTGCTCGTTCTTCTCACTCTTTAGTCTTTTCTGTCCATATTCTAAAGATAAAGAGGTCAGGAGGATCCAAAGTGGATCTGCAGGTTCTGGGCAGATTCAGACATTTAGGACAACTCAGGTGAACCACCAGCCGTCTCTCAGGTGAACCACGTCTCTAAAGTCTTGCTGTTAAGTGAAAAGTTAAGTATTTTATTTAAGTATAAAATCTGCAAAGATTCTCCTCAAGTGTGTGCTGCAACCAGATTTCAAAATCGGTTATGTCAGGTTCAGCAGGGAGGAGTAGGGAATGGCGGACCCAAAATGCGGAGAGAGCAGGCAGGCAGGCAGGAGTAAGGTGAAAACGAGGATTTAATGATGAAACACACGAACACAAACACAAACAATGACCTGACAAAGGACAAGGGGAAACACAAAGACTAAATACACAGACTAATGAGAAAACACAAGACAGGTGACACAAGGGCTGGGAAACAGGTGAAACACATTAGGCTGGGCAGAGCAATCAAAAAGGGAGGGAAACACAAGACAGGAAGTAAATAGGACAAGACAAGACAGAAAACCAGAGACTTCAAAATAAAACAGGAAACTGAGCAAAAGACAACACAGAAAACAGACTACCAAAATAAGACAAGACCAAAACCATAACAGTACCCCAAGGGACAGATCCCAGATGTCCACAAAAACAACAAAACAAACCAACCAAGGGCAAAACCAACCCAGGGAGGGCGGAGGGGGGCCCGGAGGAGGGAACGACCCAAATACACAAAAAACCACGTAGGAGGAGGGAGTCCGGAGGAGGGTCCACAGGCGGGAAACAATCACCCGGCACCAGGAACAGAGAGTCCCCGGGGCGTACGGGAAACACCGAAGCACTGGGGCGACAGGGGGCCGCAGAGAAGGCAGAATCCCACAGGCGAGCGCACGAGCGGCAGGATGCTTCAGGCGGCCGGGGGGCGGGCGGAGTCCCCTCTGCGGGGGGCGCCAAGCCCTCTGGTGGCGAGGAGAGTCCCTGTCTGGCGGGGGCGAAGGAGATCCCCTCTGGCCGGGCGCGAACCCCTCACGAGACTTGGCAGGCCAATGAAGGCTGAAAACCCTCCGAGGGCCGGGCAAGCAACGGGTCAGCTGAGCTGGAGCCAGGCGAAGAGTCAGCGGGGCTGGAGCCAGGCGAAGAGTCAGCGGGGCTGGAGCCAGGCGAAGAGTCAGCGGAGCTGCTAGGTAGCTGCGAGTCAGGGGAGCTGCTAGGTAGCTGCGAGTCAGGGGAGCTGCTAGGTAGCTGCGAGTCAGGGGAGCTGCTAGAGCTGCAAGCTAGCTGCGAGTCAGGGGAGCTGCTAGCTAGCTGCGAATCAGGGGAGCTGCTAGCTAGATGGGAGTCAAGGGGGCCGCTACACGGCCGGGACTCAAGGAACTCTAGGGGGCTGCTAGCTAGCGGGGAGTCAGGGAGGTTGCTAGCTGGCCTGGACTCAGGGGAGATGCTAGCTGGCCTGGACTCAGGGGAGATGCTAGCTGGCCTGGACTCAGGGGAGATGCTAGCTGGCCTGGACTCAGGGGAGATGCTAGCTGGCCTGGACTCAGGGGAGATGCTAGCTGGCCTGGACTCAGGGGAGATGCTAGCTGGCCTGGACTCAGGGGAGATGCTAGCTGGCCTGGACTCAGGGGAGATGCTAGCAGGCCGAGAGGCTGGGAAGGGGCTGTACGTCAGCCCAGAGGCAGGAGAGCTGCACGTCAGCTCAGAGTCAAGAGAGCTGCACGTCAGCCCAGAGTCAGGAGAGCTGCACGTCAGCTCAGAGTCAGGAGGGCTGCACGTCAGCTCAGAGTCAGGAGAGCTGCACGTCAGCTCAGAGTCAGGGGAGCTGCACGTCAGCTCAGAGTCAGGAGAGCTGCACGTCAGCTCAGAGTCAGGGGAGCTGCACGTCAGCTCAGAGTCAGGAGAGCTGCACGTCAGCTCAGAGTCAGGAGAGCTGCACGTCAGCGGCAACTGGGCTGCAGGAGTGGCGTCGAGCGACTGGGCATCGGGCGACCGGGCTGCAGGCTTGGGGTCGGGCGACTGGACTGCCGGCGTGGCTGAGGGCACACAGGTCGGCTCAGGCTCAGGTCCACTGTGAGGCTGATTGGGGACATGGCGCTGAGAGCCACGACGTCCCTTCCTCCGTCCACGGCCTCCACGGGTCCCCGTGAAGACGGCCAGGCGGGTAGCGTCTGAGCAGTCTCCCAAGAGTTCTGGGGAAGCTGGCAAAGTGGCAGGCGGGCTGACAAAGCACACACCGACGGCTACGGTGTTGGCCGACTGGGGAGGAGGCAGGCTGGTGGTGGGTGAGTCACTGGGGGTGGCTTGTAGAAAACGCTCTAGCACGAGCTTGACTTCCTCCAGCTGGGGAACAAAGTGACTCACCCAAGGCCTCTCTGCCAACCACTGTCGCTGAATGGCGAGCTTCACCAGGAGAGGAGGGTGCCGGTCTGGCTCAGAGCAGAGCAAACACTGCACAGTCAAGCCAAATTCCAACACCTTCTTGGTGAAAAGAAGTTTCTCCGCTGGGTCCATGATGGTCAGGTCATTATGTCAGGTTCAGCAGGGAGGAGTAGGGAATGGCGGACCCAAAATGCGGAGAGAGCAGGCAGGCAGGCAGGAGTAAGGTGAAAACGAGGATTTAATGATGACAAACACAAACACAAACAATGACCTGACAAAGGACAAGGGGAAACACAAAGACTAAATACACAGACTAATGAGAAAACACAAGACAGGTGACACAAGGGCTGGGAAACAGGTGAAACACATTAGGCTGGGCAGAGCAATCAAAAAGGGAGGGAAACACAAGACAGGAAGTAAATAGGACAAGACAAGACAGAAAACCAGAGACTTCAAAATAAAACAGGAAACTGAGCAAAAGACAACACAGAAAACAGACTACCAAAATAAGACAAGACCAAAACCATAACAGGTTAGGATTTTAAAATTCCTGTAATGTGAGCCAGGCTTAAAGTTAAAATAACTCTCTGTTTCCTTTTCTTTTCAAACGGGACATGAACCTTGGTCTGCTGGGGGAAAGTCCTGTGTTTTGTTTGACCCATCCACCCCACCACACACACCACTTTTTTAACCCTTTCATTCAGAGACCCGGCACTTGTTCTGCTCCTCACCTTCTCCTCTTGTTTTTCTGTTTTAGGTGCTGCACTTTGATGCCGGCCGACTGAGAGAGAACCTCAAGTTCTGCAGGGCAGAAAAACCTGGACTTATACGTGGTGTCACATTTGAAAACTTCCAAACAGCTGAAAAGCTTGTTAATGAATTTTGGCCTAAATATCCCTCACCACTGGAGAAAGATGAATAGCTAAATTAAGTGTCAACAGTGTCACCATCTGATAGTTTTTCACTATTAAAGTGTCTTCCCTGAATCTTCCTGCCTCTGAGTCTGTTTTGGGGTTGTCCTGTCTGTACAGTGTCCATCAGTCGTTAAGACCTGACATCCTGCTTTACTTTGGTAAACACTTAATAATATCACTATATTGTATTGTTATACTGTATACTTCACAGTATTTTTTTATATTTCTTACTGTCCTTTCTGTTTTTTATAAGTTAAAGCGTAACTCTCGCTGTAAAGAATTCCCCTCTGTAGTGGTCTTTCACACTTTTAGGCTGATGTGCCTCAGCTCCTTCAATGAAGCGTTTTGGGGGTGGTCTGGTCTGTGGAATGGTAATTAACACCTAAATACTGAACCACAGCCGTCGCCTCTTCAAACAGAGTTTTGAAACGTGCCTCATCTCTTTTGGCCTTGAGTGAGATCCTAACAACTTTGACAGCAGCCCTCATGCCAGGCCTCCTCATTTGAATTGACAAGTATCACTTCAAATTGAAAAGCCTTAATGTTAAATAGAAATAGCAATGGTGAATCTAAAAAAATGTCAAAAGGCAATTACCAAATGTAAAATTCAAAAGATAAAACTTCAAATTGAAAATTATTAATTATTTTTTTCTATTTGAGATTTTAATTTAAGTATTTCTATTTAAGCTTTGCATTTCACATTTTGAGTTTCATATTTGATGTTTCTGTCATTCAATGAAAGATTTCAAAGATTTCAGTTTAAGCATTTATATTTAAGCTTTGCATTTTAAATTTGACTTTTTACATTGAACTTTACATTTTGAAATTATCATTTTACATTAAAACTTTGCTTTTTCAGTTTCCTTTTTTAAATGTAATTATGGCATGATTTTTCCTAGTAGAGTAGTAAAATAATAATATTTTTAATTTGATCTTGCTTCGTCTCTTTGGACTTTCATTTTGAATTATGAATAAATATTTCCTCCATACATGTCAGTGAACATCTTTAAAAAGCATTTTAAAAGGTGTTTTATATTTTATGTTCTGGATTCTCTTGTTTATTAAACTATATGGCCTTTTTAGGTCCAGCAGCACTTCACTCTGCTAGTGATGAGTCAGCAGAAACTCTTTCTGAACTCAACACACAAACACAATCCCTTCAAGGTGTGAGCTCCCTTTTTGGCTTCAGGAAATAGCACCTTGTATCTTAGTTTCCCTGATGTAGTCCTGGCCTGGGTGGGGCCAGCATTCTCATTGAAATGCATGGCTGCCAGGTACAGCCTGAAAGTGTAAATAGGGTGTAGTTGTGTGTGTACAACTCTGGCATAACTCTAGCACATTCAGAAGTTAAGTTGTCCTGCCCTCAGACAACAATCAGCCAAAACTAACAGATATCTATTTTGTTTTCCTACTCTTACTGTCTTAGTTTCTCTTCATTTCTTTCTGTTTCTTTCTCTTTCTTTCTGTCTCTTCCTTTTTTTCTGTCTATCTCTCTGTTCTTGTGTTTTTATATAGTGTGCCAACAATGTGGATTCCCATTAAGACAGGAAAGGAAATAAGAAGAAATGAAAGTGAAGGACAAATGTTCATAAGAGAAACCCGTTGTCCTGTTTCTCTCCTTCTCTAAATATTATGATGGTTTTATGATGCCACTATCAGCCCTGTGGCTAAGTGTGCTTTGTGTTCGAGGAATCTGACTCCTAGTTACAGCAGCTTCTATTCAGTGAGATAATAATAGAATACTGAGGTAACTATGTTAGCTCAACAAGATATATTGCAACTATAAATAGTGTTATTATGGCTGAATACGTTATAAAATGATATACAGCAGTTAACCTTCCTGTTGTCCTCGGGTCTAATTTGACCCATTTGCTTAAAGTTTCTATATCAGAAATCTTTTCTTTTCAACCAAATTTAAAATAAAAATAAGGTGGAGGTGCCATACAATGCTCTTCACAAGTTAAATAAATGACCAGTTCACTACTTTCTTTGAATTTCTGTGTTTTATTCAATTTTATAGCATTTGAAGAAAAATGTATAATAGACCGTTGAAAAACATAGGAAAAGAATGTCAGAAAAACTTTCAAAAACTTGGAAAGAAAGTGACAAAGACATTGGAAAAAGTAACAGAAAACTTGGACAAAAAGTCATAAAAAAGCCAGGATAATCTTTACAATAGTCAGGAAAAGTGGGAAAAGCTTAAAAAATGTCAAAAAAGTGCAGAAAAATATTGACAGAATCTTCAGAAAGTGTAAAACGATGAACAAGACATTGGAACATTTTGACCCAGAAAAACTAAAAGTTGATGGGGAAGACTACACAAGGGTTAATGATCTACCTACTGTATAGTTATAGTACCTACTGTATATTATATTACCTACTGTATATTTATATTACCTATTGTATTATATTATCTACTGTATATTATATTACCTACTGTATATTTATATTACCTACTGTATAGTTATATTACCTACTGTATAGTTATATTGCACAACCTGTTAACAGGATGTGGTGCAAATGAGACATAAACTGTCTCTGCTCAGTATATGATCATCCTCGATTTCGGCTCATAAGTAACGATCGCAACAACAATGAAAATAATTATTTTGCACATTACATTTTGCAAGTAAACTCTTATTCTGTCTCGTGTTCCGAAGGGGAAATTAAATAGTTCAAACAGGGAAATGATGAAGGGAAACGTCACAGTTCATGGTGTTTTCACTGGTGATTTGTTTAATTGTTTCATTGATTCAATAAATGCACCTGACTACAGGAGACTCTAGCTCAGACTGCTGAACACATCTGACTACAGGAGACACTAGCTCAGACTGCTGAACACACCTGACTACAGGAGACACTAGCTCAGACTGGAGGACACACCTGACTACAGGAGACATCAGTTAAGACTGCTGAACACACCTGACTACAGGAGACATCAGTTCAGACTGGAGGACACACCTGACTACAGGAGACACTAGCTCAGACTGCTGAACACACCTGACTACAGCAGACACTAGCTCAGACTGCTGAACACACCTGACTACAGGAGACACTAGCTCAGACTGCTGAACACACCTGACTACAGGAGACACTAGCTCAGACTGGAGGACACACCTGACTACAGGAGACATCAGCTCAGACTGCTGAACACACCTGACTACAGGAGACATCAGCTCAGACTGCTGAACACACCTGACTACAGGAGACATCAGCTCAGACTGCTGAACACAGCTGACTACAGGAGACATCAGCTCAGGCTTGCGGAGTATGTATAGTTGGCAATGTTGGGCAAGTTACTTCAACAATGTTATACATTATAGATTACTAGACTAATGTCATTTGAGAGTAATTAGTTGTATTACAATATCACTGTCTCTGAATTGTAATGTGTTACACTACTTTTACATAGACATCACAACTGCACTAAATGCACCTTGCACAATAGGTTTATCTTCATATTTATTAATAAGCAATAATCAGTTGTACATTTTCATTTTATTCCCAACTTGTATATATTTTAAATATTTGTTCTTGGATGGATGGATGGATGGATGGAACACTTTAAATTTCCCATTTTTTTGGGATCAATAAAAATCTGTCTATCATTACTTTTGAGTTACTTCCACCAAAATAACTGCAGAAATTTGACTTGGCAGGTAGCTTGTGAATTTCACTACCGAATCAATAAAGTCTCCTCTTTATCCACTTTAATACATCATAGATTATTCATAATATTTTGTATGATTAATATGAATATGCAAAGTAACTAAAGCTATAAAAATAGAGAAGTAAAACGTACAGTAGGCAAGTAGGAGAAAATGAAAATAGTCAATTAAAAGTACCTTACATTGTATTGAAGTACAGCATTGTTGTAAAATATTTGTTTAAAGCACTTGAATAAGAAATACATGTTGTTTAGTTTAAAGGAAATGGTCAATTTTAGTGTGATTAAAACTCACTATTTACATTATTTACAGTACTTTATTTACAGCTGATATGTGAAAAGGTACACAACCTTATTTAACAGTAATTTAGTTTTAATGCAAACCGTCACAGGAAGTGCTTTTATTTTGAAGTAGCCTACACTGAAGTTGTCTGTTGTGTACTCCTGCTAGCTTACCGAGATGAAGGTGAGACGCTAGATGCAAAACATGTCCATCAAGCTTAAGTTGCTAACAAGAAAGTGTTCTTGTTTGTAAAACTGCAACATATTGAACAGTTAATGGTCAAAGTAAAAGACAAGTGGTTTTGGTCGTCATTCGAAGCCATTCCACTACAGGCATAGTTACTCTCTACGGCTGATGAAATGCAATGATATTTATATTTAGCAAGCCTCAACATTAATTCCCGACATGTTTCTATCTATCTGACACTGACACACAAACACACAAACACAGTCAGTCTCATTTTTATGACTTCGTGAGGACCAGTGACTGGCAGCACCCCCCTAAAATTATTATATTATGAACACAAAAATTATTAAAATAAATTTAAAACACACACACAGACACACACACACACAGAGACACACAAACACAGACAAACACACAGACACTGACACACACACTGACACACAGAGAGACACATGCACTCCCATTTGTATGACATTGTGAGGACAGGTGACTGGCAGCACCCTATCTGAAGGGTCTAGGGACATGATTTTAACTGCTAAAATTATTTATATTATTATATAATATAATATTATTATAGAAAAATTATTAAAATAAATTTAAAACACAGAGACACACACAACCCAATCAACATATTTGTTGTTTTGACGTCACTTTTTCAATGACAAAAAATAGCTTTTTCTAAAATGTTGTTTGAGTTAAAAAAAAAAATCAACAGTTTTGTTAACCGAAAACTTAACTGTTGCAGTTTTATACATGTCAACACTGTGAAACGGATGCAGTTTGGTTAGATTTAGGCACCAAAACTACTTATTTAAGTTTAGAAATCTCCTGTTGTGTGCTTCATGTTAGAAAGTGAGACTGAACCGTCCAATGTCCAGAGAATCTCATGTGGATATCATACAGAGTTGATATGTTACAACAGCTTAACATTCTCTGTTTCTTTATACGGCTATGATGTTAAATTTGATTATCTGATTTCAATAAGTTAAAGTTGAAACAAGAAGAATAAAGAAACGTTCAAATATTTAATTGCAATGACATATGTTTAATATTTGATTAAAATGACAGAAACAAAAGAGAATCAGAAACATTAATCAGTTTATATATGAAGGAAAAAAGATTCCTGTCGACAATTATTGGGGGAATGCTGTTCTACAGCATTCCACCTATTGTTATCCTGTTCTTTATTATTCTTCTTCGTTTTATTCCGTACGTTTTTTGGCTCTCTGTAACTTCTGCATACTTCCACCAATTTAAACCATTCAACTTTTCAAATGTTCAGCTCTTTCAGCTAATGATGGGACTTCTTCAACTTTTTTCTACTATTTATACTTTTTTAAATTTTAAGCTTTTTAACACTTTTTTTTAACATTGAAGTGAATGAGAGCAGCATTCAACTCCTTAAAATGTTCTTCCACTCCCAAAATTTTCAGCTCCTTCATACTTTCACCTACAGACATCAAACAAACTTTAAAATGTTCACAAAATATTCAGCTATCCGGCTTGTGCTTTTCAGTTTGATATCTTTTACAGTTTTTGTTAAAAAGCTGTTTAAGTTTAGTGATCATTTCAGGAAATTTTATCGATTAAACAGAGTGTGTATTGCGCTGCTTAGAGTGATGATGTCATCATCCAGAGTGTGAAGCTTCAAAAAAATTATCTTTGTCCCTGCTCCTTAAATTGTTCTCACGCCCACATTTTCTACTTGTCATACACAATTTATACATCAAAACGTAGGCATTTTTGTCTAGTTTCAGAAAGTCTGCTCAGTTAAGCGATACGCCTTATACTTTGGGCTCAGCAAGCTTCCAAATGACAAGAGTTTGAAATTCTTCCCTATCCCCAGCAATGGGAAACGAACTGCATATTTTCCAGCGAAACTCTGAACGAACCACTTTCTTAAATCGCTGATATGCCCACATTTTTACGTTTATCAACATAAATTTTAGATGGAGACGTTCACAAAGGCTTCCTGTTTCCCACGGTGAAGTCACTGTATGGATAGCGTGTACTGTTTTGGAGTTATTAAGACTTGTTTGAAGAGATCTTTCTCAGCTTTCTCAGACTGGATCTCACTGTATACCAATGTTCGTCCTTTACCAGGTGTGCTAATTATAGATCAAAGGAAGGCCAAGGCTTGATTACAGCTGGAGGAACACCTGCTGCTCCTCCTTCTAGCATGACACAGCACTTTTTCATTACAATCACAGATAGGAATAGAACAACAACAACATGTTACAATTGGTTCTATTTACAATAGATTGCAGGTCAGTCTCTCAGTCTGTCTCTCTCCCCCTCTCTATCTCTCTGTCACTCTCTCTCTCTTTCTCTCCCTCTTTCTCTCTCTCCCTCCCTGTCTCTTTTCTCTCTCGCTCTCCTCTCTCCCTCCCAGTCTCTCTCTCTTTTTCTCTCTCTCATCCCTCCTCCCTCCCTGTTCTCTCCCTCCCCTTCTCTCTCTCTTTCCCTCTGCTCTCTCTCCTTCTCTTTCTCTCTATATCCCTCTCTTTTCCCCTCTCTCTTTGTCTCTCCTTCTCTCTCTCATCCCTTCCTCTCCACCTCTCTCTCTTTCCCTCTCTCCCTCTTTCTCTCTCTCCCTGTCCCTCTCTTTCTCTCTCTCTCCTTCTCTCTCCATCCCTCCCTGTCTCTCCCTCCCCCTCTCTCTCTTTCTTTCTCTCTCCCTCTGCCTCTTTCTCTCTATCCCCTTCTCTCTATCCCTCTCTCTCTTTTCCATCTCTCTCTCCTTCTCCCTCTCTCTTTCCTTTTCTCTTTTTTCTCTCTTTTTTCTCTCTCCCCTCTCTCTCTTTCCCGCTCTCTCTCCCTGTCCCTCTCTTTCTCTCTCTCTCCTCTCTCCATCACTCCTTCTCCCTCCCTGTCTCTCCCTCCCCCTCTCTCTCTATCCCTCTCTTTCTCTCTGTCTCTGTTTGTTCTATGCAATGGATATAGATTTTTCAAACAATTTGTTCCATATTTCTGCATTTTCATCAATGTTTCTCGCAGCATTTGTAAGTCTTCCATACTTATTCATCCAGTTAGAAAATAAATGATTTCATACATTAGTGGTGTTATTCAACTTTTCAATGAAATTCATACTTATGAAACCAATTTCCACTTTTTCAACTATTCTCACTACTTCAACTTCTTCTTATGGATTTCTTCTATCCTCTTTCTGTCCTCTTGCTCTCTGTTCTCTTCCCTCTTTCTTTCCTCTTTCCTCTTTCTGTTCTCTTTCTTCTTTCTGTCCTCTCGCTCTCTGTTCTCTTGCTCTTTCTGTCCTCTTTTTTTTCCTTCTCTTCTTCTTTCGGTTCCTCTTTCTTCCTGTCCTCTTTCTGTCTTTTCTTCTTCCTGTCTCTTCTTTCCTCTTTTGCTTTCTGTCCTCTTTCTTCTTTCCTCTTTCTGTCCTCTTTCTTATGTCCTCTTTCTTCTTTCTGTCCTCTTTCCTCTTTCTCTTTCTTCTTTCGTCTTTCTGTCCTCTCACTCTCTGTTCTCTTTCCTTTCTCTCCTCTTCTGTCTTCTTTCTGTCCTATTTCCTCTTTCTTCTTTCCTCTTTCTGATCTCTTCTTTCCTCTTTCTGATCTCTTTCTTCTTTCCTCTTTCTGTCCTCTGTCCTCTTTCTGTCCTCTTTCTTCTTTCCTCTTTCTTCTTTCTGTCTTCTTTCTTCTGTCCTCTTTCTCATTTCATCTGTCCTCTTTCTGTCCTCTTTCTTCTGTCCTCAGTCTTCTTTCTTTCCTCTTTCTTCTTTCTGTCCTCTTCTTTCCTCTTTCTGTCCTCTTTCTTCTTTCCTCTTTCTATCGGGTTTTTTTTTTTCTTTCCTCTTTCTATCCTCTTTCTGTCTTCTTTCCTCTTTCTGTCCTCTTTCTTCTTTCTATCCTCTTTCTTCTTTGCTCTTTCTGTCCTCGTCTTTCTGTCCTCCTTCTTTCTGTGCTCTTTTCTCTTCATGTCCTCTGTTCTCTTTCTGTCCTCTTCTTTCCTCTTCATGTCCTCTGTTCTCATTCCTCTTTCTGTTCTCTGTCCTCTTTCTCTGTCTTCTTTCTCTTTCTGTTCTCTTTCTCTGTTATCTGTCCTCTTTCTCTGTCCTCTCTCTTTCCTCTTTCCTCTGTCCGTCCGTCCGTCTGTCTGACAACTTCACCTTTTTCTTATACATTTTTACCAGCAATCCAGTTTAGCTTTAACATAAGCTTTTCAAAAAAACTTGGAATTATTCCACATATTTTGTACATTAGTGGTACTATGATATGAAATTTAAGTTAATTAAAACCATTCCTACTTTTTCAACTATTTTCACTACTTCATCTTCATTTTACGTATTTAAGCTATTCAACCAGTTAGCTTTAGCAATTCAGCTGTTCAGCATTCCCACGCATTTTCTAGTTACTCATTAATATTTGGATGCAGATGAAATCAGAGAAAATCTATGAAGTGCTATGAAGACTTGTTTAAGACAACAAAATCCTGCGTAACTATCACAGAGCTGCTGTTTCTGTCTCACATGGGGAACAGCAGATGCCCACTGAAGGTGGCGTGGTGATCTTTGTCGTCAAACGCCAAAGTGTTAGCCACCAGACGCACAAACACGACGTCTCCCACCTCCAGGAGCAGCGTAACGCCTTTAGAAGCAGTCCCATGATATTGAATCTGTCGCTCCCATGCCATGAAAACATTCTCGGAGTTCTTGACCAACCAAGCACCTGAACCGTGGCTGCCATCTCCACGTGCACCGACCGACCACTCAAAGTTGTACGCTCCTCTCACCGGGGCAGTGAACACACCTGTTGGACGTTTGTTTTTGTCATTTTAAAGTTTGAACAGCAACATACAAGTCGAATATATTAGGGATGTCCAGTATAACGCATCTTTGACATTGATCCAGTATTAAGTAAGAAACAAGCTGTAAAGTAACCCTACAGGACCAATGTTCAGCATCAGTTAACATCTTGGTAATCAGCCAATATGTTGATATTAGTGCATCCCTAAAATGTATTGTTAGAATATCAGAGCTACCTGTGTTTGAGTTGTAGGCATTTCCAATGTTGGTGGGCACGTGTTTGTAGATCAGGGTAGTGTCCGAGGGAAAGGGTCCTAAAGTTGTTTCACCTGCAACCACCAGTGAGGCTGTGAATGCAACCTGTCGGACTGAGAGAGAGAGACAGAGAGAGAGATAGAGAGAGACGGAGAGAGAGAGATAGAGAGAGAGAGACGGAGAGACATAGAGAGAGATGGAGAGAGAGAGACAAAGAGAGAGACAGACAGAGAGAGAGAGACAGAGATAGGAAGAGAGAGAGACAGAGAGAGACAGAGAGAGAGAGAGAGCGAGAGAGACAGACAGACAGAGAGAGAGACAGAGAGAGACAGGGAGGGAGAGAGGGAGAGAGAGGGAGAGGGAGAGAGAGAGAGAGACAGACAGACAGAAAGAGAGACAGAGAGAGACAGGGAGAGGGAGACAGAGAGGGAGAGAGAGAGCGAGAGAGACAGACAGAGAGATAGAGAAACAGAGAGAGACAAAGAGAGAGAGGGAGAGACAGAGACAGAGAAAGAGGGAGAGAGAAATGTTATTTTAAAAATCATCAAATATTAAACTGATCATTTTGAGTCCTATGTTATCAAAGTGTTTAATTTAATTACTTAATAATTAATAAAATGTATTTAATTTACTACATTCCTATCAAGGTTTAGTATTTAGAAAGCAGGACACGTGTTTAAAATAAAAACAGAATATTTAATATTTAATTGGCTTTTGAGAATCTTATAGTTATGGGATCATACATAATCAGAATTAAGTGAAAATTAATAGATTTGGTTGTTTTGAATCAGGATATTTTCATCTACAGGTGTCAAGATTTTGACCCTTTTCTGAAATATGTTCAGTTCAGTTTCAGTTAATTCACATGTCGTCTTCATGTCTTAAAGACTCAATTTCAGAAGATACAAGTGTTCATATGTAGAATGTGCGAAATGGAGAACCCTAAAGAAGCTACTAAAAGCTTTTTGAAGAGGGCCGAATAACATTTATAACAATAACAAACAAAATCTCCAAAAAAATGCAAAACCATAAAAATATAAAATCTGCAAGCAGCCTTCCACTCGCACCTCCTTGCGCGTTGGGGTTTTCCGCTCCATGCGGCCATGCATTTTTGCATTAAATGTTGTACCAAATATAGCGGGGTGGGGCAAATCATCACCAATGAAAAGGGAACTCTATGCTGAGTTCAATGATACTTTACACAAGACTCTACTTTAAATGTGTTTACTTTACTTTACTACTTTAAATATGCCTGTACTGTACAACAAATTGCCTCTCTGGGACATTAAAGTTTTCTAAGTCTAAAAGCCATAAAAGGGGGGTGGCCTAAGTACATAGGCGTCTTTAAAGTATAGGGGCCAGCTCAGTATCACATGTAGACCACATATTCAGCCCTAAGTCTAAAAGCCATAAAAGGGGGCGTGGCCTAAGTACATAGGCGTCTTTAAAGTATAAGGGCCAGCTCAGTATCACATGTAGACCACATATTCAGCCTAGAAATCTAGACGCACCCTAGTGGCAGCAAATTTATTTTGCAGCCAGGGTCATCTAGCAACTCTCCGTTGGCTTGCGAGCTGGAAAAGCCAAACTCTAGTCCGGCCAATCACATCGTGTATAGAGTAGGGGGGCGGGGCTTATGGCTGCTGCTGCTGCTGGAGAACAGCGGTCTCCTGGAAGACTTGGAGTTCAGCTTTTCTTTGAGAAAAGAACAAAGAACGGCACTGAAGTCATTCTTAAAAAAGGAAGATGTGTTCGGAGTTTAAACTTTAATCTATCAGCTATTTCAATTTCAATTTTTCAATTTTATTTATAGTATCAAATCATAACGAGTTATCTCGAGACACTTTACAGATAGAGTGGGTCTAGACCACACTATAATTTCCAAAGCTCCAACAATTACAGTAATTCCCTCAAGAGCAAGCATTAGCAGTGGCTATTGCGACAGTGGCGAGGAAAAACTCCCTTTTAGGAAGAAACCTCGGCAGACCCAGACTCTTGGTAGGCGGTGTCTGACGGGGCCGGTTGGGGGTGTGATGAACAGTGTCGATAATAGTCACATTAAAGATAATGGAACAGTGACTTCGAAGGTAGTCGTTGTAGTTCATGTCATAGCAGGGCACATCGTGTCATACTGAGTAGTGCAGTCTCCTATACCGGATCCTGACTACTCTGTGCGTATGACCATCACAGCAGGGCGTTGTGGGATGAAACGTAGCGCTGCAGAGCATGGGTGGATGCAGCGGACGCAGCAGGACACAGCAAGACGTGGCTGGGTATTTGCAGGGAATCACAGAGCTAACATAAGAGCTAACATAAGGACTCCGGGGAGTAAACTCCCCAGAGCTAGGTTAGTAACAAGCAGTTCTGGGACAGGATGCATACAAAAGGAAACAAATGAAAACATTGATGAGAGAGCAGCTCAGTGTGTCATAGGAAGGAAGGAACTTCCCCGGCAGTCTAGAATTATAGTAGCATGACTAAGAGAGGCAGGTTAAAGAGAGGTGCCTGGTCGGGCTAGAACTCTCCCCAACCGGATCAGGCTGTACTGGCCTGCCTCCCTCTACTGTCACTGTATGATTCATTATATGATAAATAAATCTGATGACTATGAAGAGAAGCAAGTGGGCCGGGTTAGGCGGATGCTGCAACTCCTCACTCCTTAACTATAAGCTTTATCAAAGAGGAGAGTATTCAGTTTACTTTTAAATGTGGTGACGGTGTCTCCCCCCCAAACCCAGACTGGGAGCTGGTTCCACAGGAGCGGAGCCTGGTAGCTGAAGGCTCTTGCTCCCATTCTACTTTTAGAGACTTTAGGAACCACAAGTAGCTCTCAGTTCTGGAAGCGCAGTGCTCTAGTGGGACAATAAGGTACTAAGAGCTGTTCTAGATAGGATGGTGCTTGACCATTTAGGGCTTTGTAGGTCAGGAGAAGGACTTTAAAGTCAATCCTGAATTTTACTTCAGTTTTGTTAGAGTTTAACATCAGAAAATTGTAGGTCAACCAGGATTTTATATCTTTAATGCATGCTTGAAGTTTAGCTAGCTGACTGGTTTCGTCTGGTTTGATTGACAAGTATAATTGGGTGTCATCCGCATAACAGTGATAGTTAATTGAGTGTTTCCTAATAATGTTACCAAGAGGAAGCATATATAAGGAGAATAGAATTGATCCAAGCACTGAGCCTTGAGGAACGCCATGGCTAACTTTAGCGTACTTGGAGGATTTATCATTAACATTAACAAATTGAGATCGATCAGAGAAATAGGACTTAAACCAGCTTAGAGCGATTCCTTTAATGCCGACTAAGTGTTCCAATCTCTGTAACAGGATTGAATGGTCAATAGTGTCAAATGCAGCACTAAGATCTAGTAAAACAAGTATGGAGACAAGTACTTTTTCTGCAGCAGTTAGAACGTCGTTAGTAATTTTCACCAGTGCTGTCTCTGTGCTATGATTCTTTCTAAATCCTGATTGAAAGTCTTCAAATAAACTGTTGCTATGGAGAAAATCACATAACTGATTAGCAACTACCTTCTCAAGGATCTTGGAGAGAAAGGGAAGGTTAGATATAGGTCTATAGTTTGCTAAAACATCCGGATTGAGGGTGGGTTTTTTCAGAAGAGGTTTTATCACAGCTACTTTAAATGACTGCGGTACATAACCTGTTAATAAGGACATATTGATCATATCTAGTAATGAAGTGTTAAACACGGGTAACTCTTCTTTGAGTAGCCTCGTTGGGATGGGGTCTAAGAGACACATAGATGGCTTAGCTAAAGATACCTTTACCATTAATTGTTGAAGGTTTATAGGATAAAAGCAGTCTAAGTATATGTCAGGTCTAGTCATTCTTTCTAGCAGTCATTTAAAGGTGACCCATTAGAAGTTGAGGGCAAAAGGTGATGGATTTTTTCTCTAATTGTTATAATTTTATCATTAAAGAAGCTCATGAAGTCGTCACTACTCAGAGCTTTAGGAATAGATGGCTCAGTAGAGCTGTGACTATCTGTCAGCCTGGCTACAGTGCTGAAAAGAAACCTTGGGTTGTTCTTATTTTCTTCTATTAGTGATGAGTAATAGTCTGATCTGGTATTTCTGAGTGCCTTCCTATAGGTTTTAAGACTGTCTTGCCAATCCAAACGAGATTCTTCCAGTTTGGTGGAACGCCATTTACTTTCAAGTTTTCGCGAGATTTGCTTTAATTTACGAGATTGGGAGTTATACCAAGGTGCTAGTTTCCTTTGCTTCATCGTCTTGTTTTTGAGGGGAGCAACAGAGTCTAAAGTAGTCCGTAGGCAGGCCGTAGCACCATCGACACAGCGTTGCTCTGATTGGTTGGAGCGCTATCCTATTGGTGCAGAGGGAATTTGAAAGACAACCGTTTATCCCGCCCCTCAGATTGAGCCCTGACCAATGACCTGGGAGTTCCCAGACCCAACATTTGGATGTGGGGCTGGCTTGTCAGGCTACCACATGCTATAAGTTTCATGTAAATCGGATGATGTTAGTCATATAAAGCTGATTTCCTGTTGCCAGCAAGGGGTGCTAGAACCAAAAGTACATTTTTGCCTGTAGATGTCCTCAGGCGTGGACTCTTGTCAATCGTTAAAAATTTCGGGCATATTGGACAATGTAGACTCAAGTTACAAGTTCTTCGTTCATCAATAAATGCTCAAAATGGCTATGCCAAGCTTAACTTTTCATCTTTAACGTCTTGAGATGGCACAGAACGAATTTGAATGTTAGATGCGTGTTTTTTGTTTATTTGTGTGTGTAGATTTCTCCTAAATTAACCAGAAGTTAGAAGTGTTTGGCCGCCATGATTTTATTTGGTAAAAATGAAATGTCTCACTGTAAATCTCTCAGCAGCAGAAGCAGCTGGCAGCAAGAACAATGATCAGAGAACAATACCTATCTGTTGTCGCTTCAGCTCGTCCACTTCAGTCTTCTGCTGTGCTGCTTGTTCTGCAAAATCAGAGACAAAACTGTGTCATCTTCTTTTCACTGCAGCTTGAGTTTCTTTGGACATTTTCCTAGACTTGCAAAGATTAGTGCATCAACTATTAAATAAATCTCCAAGTCTTCTGATAATTGATTAATCAGTTTGAGCATTTGAATATATTTCTGCTATGACACGGTGTAAAACAACAGTGGTTTCTAGAGACGGCTTCACTACTGTACGTTGAGTCTCTCTTTACAACAACGTCATGTCCACCTTCAGTTGAACAAACAAGGAGAAATAATGCACAGATTAATCCATCATGAAAATAATCAGTAGTTGTGATGAAGAAGCAGCCGGCAGCAAGAAAAATGATTATAGAACAATACCTCTCTGTTGTTGCTTCAGATTCTCCACTTCAGTCTTCAGCTGTACTTGTTCTGCAACAACAGAGACAGTTTCTTTAGACATTGCTCTAGAGCTGCAAAGATTAATGGATTAGTCATTATTAAATTAATCTCAAACTATTTTGATATCCATTAATCAGTTTGAGTCATTTTTTTATGGTAAGACAGTTAAACTTGTGTGATGTCAGCTTGTAAAATCTGAATATGTTCTAGTTTCTTCTCTCCTCTGTGACAGTAAACTGAATATCTTTGACTTGTGGACAAAACAAAACATTTGAGGACGTCATCTTGGGCTTTTTGGGAAACACTGATCCACATTTTTCACAATTTAGAGAATTTTTTTGGATATCTCTGAACTGCTATGACACGATGTACAACAGTTCATTACTGTACCTTGAGTCTGCAGCGTCATGTCCGCCTTCAGTTGAACCAACGAAGCGGTCATCTCTCTCAGCGCAGTGTAGATGTCTTGAGGAAAAGTCAGCTGGCTTTCAACCCTTTCATTTGCGGAGACGCAGCCGAGCAGCAGCCACAGCGTAAAACTCACAAAGATCTTCATTCTGTTGTATTATGACTTTGTTTTCCCGTCAGGATGCTGCTTTTTATAATCTTGTTATGTTGAAAGTCTTTCCTGTTATTCAGTCAGGCTGTTTGATGTCAGGAAATGAGGGGGCGACCAGTTTGGTCAGGGAGGCTGATGACCTTATGTGATAAAGTTAGTGAATGGGATTTGGCCGAATGGTAAACAGATGGTCAGTTTGCATAAGTCATTGAGTAAAGGTCCATCCTTTCTGTGTATAAAACAAATGATTAACAGAGAGGTTCAGTTTGGACAGAGAGAGAGAGAGAGAGAGAGGGAGAGGGCAAAGTTATTTTAAATATTTATTTAAATCATCAAATTCGTATCATTGTTACAGAAGCTGAAAACAACATGGGTTGCAAACATTTTGATAACAAGGTAATTTTGTCAAGTCGTACTTGACAAAAGTACAGAAGAATGCAATGAAATGTGTTTTGCCCTGTGTTCGAACTATACCGTGGCCTTTGGGGGAGCCCTTAGTTTTTTCTTATTTTTTTCACGGGGGGTGGGAGTTGTGCGCTTGCGACTTACAATGACTTACAAAGATACATAACAGCTACAAGTGTATGCACTATACAGGATTTACCCTATTATACTTTATCAACAGGAACCACAAATAGTCTTTAACCCTTGTGTTGTCTTCCCGTCAACCTTGAAATTTTTTTTTTTTTATTTTAAAATTGAAAAGGGTTAAAACAAAGTATCAGGCTGTGTTACCGAAGAATACCATAATTCCTCCGTTCAATGAAGCAACCCACCCCAAGCTTTCATACTTAACAAACAGCCATGTATATATGTGGGCTCTTCCAGTCTCTCCACTGCTGGCTGTTCCAATTTAACAGGAGAGAGAAGCAAGAGGGGTTAGGATCATCTTCAGCCAGAGAGGACATTATTTCTTCAGCTTCTTCTTGCGTTGCCCCCCCCCGGTGGGAGGTGTGCTAACAGGGCTTGCAGCAGGTGAATCGGTCGTGCTATTAACAACATCGCTACACAATTTCTTAGTAAAAACCTAAATGAATTAAACAGCCTTGTTTTCTTTTTGCCATGGCTATATGATGCTAACTGCAGAATGGATTTCAAGGACTTTATGCGGCGATTAATGGCCTCCAACGTTTAGATTTTTCCTACGAATCTTTGAGTTAACATGTACTAAACATGAGTTGAATTTGCACCGCAGCGCCACCACGCCTTGATGCTCATGACAAGAATGGCATGTATAGTATATTGTATAGCATAGTTATCTTTATTGAAGTGAATTAGGTTTAAATCGCCGTCATGCATGCATGAATGATATTTTTGCAATTTTACACATAAAAATCCACGATGATCACGTTACACAAAAGTGAAATTGCACGTCAAAGTGACACACTGTCAATATTTTTAGAGACCCCCCAAAATTTCACAAATCACGTTTTCAGGGGAGCCCATGTCTTATTAAGGGGAGCACAGCTCCCCTTAGCTCCCCCATAGTTCGCACCCTGGTTTTGCCCTGGCCCTCTCTTCTTATAGAAACTATAAATATATGAATTTGAAGAAAATACAATAAAATGACCTGAATACGTAGTATTATCTCAAATAAATGAATCCACATCCATTACACTGAATTCATGAATCTCACTGCCTGAGGGTAAGTCAATTAATCTCCAACTCTCTCATTTTTTTGTAAAAAACATAGAATATTGTGTGATGTCAGCTTGTTAAATGTGAATATGCTCGAGTTTCTTTAACCACCTACTTTGATCCACTACATAGAAACATACTTATTTTAAATCATTTGGATATTTCTGAACTGCTATGACACAATGCAAACAGTTCATTACTGTACCTTGAGTCTGCAACAATTTAATGTCCGCCTTCAGTTGAACCAACGAAGCAGGCATCTTTCTCAGCACAGCGTAGGTGTCTTTGGGAAAAGACTGCTGGCTTACCCCTCAGTCACATTAGCTACAAGAGACAGAGACAAAGCGACAGGCTACCATTCATTTTCAACGGGAGAGGCTTTTTGCCAGCGACAAGCGACGAGCTCGCCGCTGCCACGAGCAAGGCTGGGCCAAAATAGACAAGAAGTTTATTTTATGCAAATGCTGAGCGATGCGACAAAGCGACAGCCAATCGGAGTGAAGGCAGCGTGATGGCAGCGTGACGTATGTCAGTGGCTTGAGTCGAAGAAAATATTTCAAGATGGTGGAAACGCTTCAGGACATCGTAATTATGTATATATCAGATATGTTTGGCATTTTATCTCATATCTTTTGTTACTTTTATCGAGAAATAAATACTTTTAAATCTAAAAACATTGTTCTTGTGACTTCACAATACCTCTGAAGTAACTTTTAACCCCTTGACGCCTGAATTTATTCACAATTATATAAACAAAATATTATGTGTGTTTCTGGCTCCAAGCTGATGCTAAATTAAGTTGAGATTGTTAATTTGTCTATAGCATATGGAATAGATATAAATTTAGGTATGATGCAAATTAGCGACAACAGGCATTATGGTAAAATTCTTTACAAAATGGTAAAATTAATAAAACACAGTAGATTTCATTCATGTTGTAGGTGATTTTAATATCCATGTGGACGTTGACAGCAATAGCCTTACTACTGCTTTCAACTCATTACTGGATTCAATCGGTTTCAGTCAGAGTGTGCACAAGGCGACGCACTGTTTTAACCACACCCTCGACCTTGTGCTGGCATATGGTATTGAGATTGAGGATTTAATAATATTTCCGCAGAATTTGGTATTATCAGATCATTTTTTAATTACTTTTGAATTCTTGCTACCTGACCATACTAAACTAGATAATGGCTTCTACACTAGATGCCTATCTGACAGTGCTATAGCTAAATTTAAGGAAGATATTAAAACAGCATTTGACTCTATGTCGTGCCTTAGAATAACAGAGGACCTCTATGTTAACATCAGTCCCTCTCGGGTTGATGCATTTGTGGACAGTGCTACGACTTGCCTACGGACGACCTTGGACTCTGTCGCTCCTCTCAAAAAGAAGACGATAAAGCAAAGGAAAACAGCTCCTTGGTATAACGAACAAACTCGCAGATTGAAACAAGTCTCGCGAAACCTCGAGGGTAAGTGGCGCTCCACCAAAGTGGAAGAATCCCGTCTGGATTGGCAAGAAAGTCTCAAAACATATAGGAAGGCCTTAAGAAAAGCCAGATCAGACTATTACTCATCACTAATAGAAGAAAACAAGAACAACCCAAGGTTTCTTTTCAGCACTGTAGCCAGGCTGACAGACAGTCATAGCTCTACTGAGCCATCTATTCCTCTAGCTCTGAGTAGTGATGACTTCATGAGCTTCTTTAATGATAAAATTATAACAATTAGAGATAAAATTAATCACCTTTTGCCCTCAACTTCTAACAGTTCATCTTTAAATACAGGACCGCTAGAACGAACGACTAGTCCGGACATATACTTAGACTGCTTTTATCCTATAGACCTTCAACAATTAATGTTAAAGATATCCTCAGCTAAGCCATCTACCTGTCTCTTGGACCCCATCCCAACGAGGCTACTCAAAGAAGCGTTACCCGTGGTAAACACTTCACTACTAGATATGATCAATATGTCCTTATTAACAGGTTATGTACCGCAGTCATTTAAAATAGCTGTGATAAATCCTCTTCTGAAAAAAACGACCCTGGATCCCGAGGTCTTAGCAAACTATAGACCTATATCTAACCTTCCCTTTCTATCTAAGATCCTTGAGAAGGTGGTTGCTAATCAGTTATGTGATTTTCTACATAGCAACAGTTTATTTGAAGATTTTCAATCAGGATTTAGAAAGAATCATAGCACAGAGACGGCACTGGTGAAAATTACTAACGACCTTCTAACAGCTGCAGACAAAGGACTTGTCTCCATTCTTGTTTTACTAGATCTTAGTGCTGCATTTGACACAATTAATCATACAATCCTGTTACAGAGATTAGAACACTTAGTCGGAATTAAAGGAACTGCACTAAGCTGGTTTAAGTCTTATTTCTCTGAGCGATCCCAATTTGTTAACATTAACGATAAACCCTCCAAGCACGCCAAAGTTAGCCATGGCGTTCCTCAAGGCTCAGTGCTTGGACCAATTCTATTTTCCTTATATATGCTTCCTCTAGGTCATATTATTAGGAAACACTCAATTAATTATCACTGTTACGCAGACGATACCCAATTATATCTGTCAATTAAGCCAGATGAAAGTGGTCAGTTAGCAAGACTTCAAACGTGTGTTGAGGATATAAAATCCTGGATGACCCACAACTTCCTGATGTTAAACTCAGACAAAACGGAAGTTATTGTGATAGGACCAACGCACTGCCGAACTTCGTTTTCGAAAGATATAGCTACTCTGGATGGTATTGCCCTGGCCTCCAGCACTGCTGTAAGAAATTTGGGAGTTATTTTTGATCAGGATATATCCTTCAACGCCCACTTAAAACAAACCTCAAGAATAGCCTTTTTCCATCTTCGTAACATTGCCAAAATTAGGAATATCCTGTCTCAGAATGATGCTGAAAAACTAGTCCATGCATTCGTTACTTCTAGACTAGATTACTGCAATTCCTTATTATCAGGTTGCCCAAATAAGTCCCTTAAGACTCTCCAGCTGATCCAGAATGCTGCAGCACGTGTTCTGACGAGAACTAAGAGAAGAGATCATATTTCTCCTGTATTAGCTTCTCTGCATTGGCTTCCTGTGAAATCTAGGATCAAATTTAAAATCCTCCTCCTGACTTACAAAGCTCTAAATGGTCAAGCACCATCATACCTAGAAGAGCTCTTAGTACCTTATTGTCCCACTAGGGCACTGCGCTCCCGGAATGCAGGGCTACTCGTGGTTCCTAGAGTCTCTGGAAGTAGACTGGGGGCCAGGGCCTTCAGCTATCAGGCTCCGCTTCTGTGGAACCAGCTTCCAGTCTGGGTTCGAGGGGCAGACACCGTCGCCACATTTAAGAGTAAACTGAAAACCCTCCTCTTTGACAAAGCTTATAGTTAGGGAGTGAGGAGTTGCAGCGTCCACCTAACCCGGCCCACCTGCTTCTCCTCGTAGTTAGTTATGCTATTACAATTCTAGACTGCAGGGGAGGCTGTTTCCTTCCTATGACACACTGAGCTGCTCTCTCTTCTCTACTTGTTACTTCTGTATGCATCCTGTCCCAGAATTGCTTGTTACTAATCTAGCTCTGGGGAGTTTACTCCCCGGAGTCCTTATGTTTCTTCTTCGCAGAGCTATGCTCTGTGATTCTCTGCAATTCCCGGCCGCATCCTGCTGCGTCCTGCTGCATCCTGCTGCATCCACCCATGCTCTGCAGCGCCACGCTACATCCCGCAACGCCCTGCTGTGATGTTCCTATGCACAGAGTAGTCTGGGTCCGGTATAGGGGACTGCACTACTCAGTATGACACGATGTGCCCTGCTATGACATGAACTTCTACGATAACCTTCGACGTCACTGTGACCTTTAATGTGACTATTACGCCACTGTTCATCACACCCCCGCCCGGCCAGACAACCGCCTACCAAGAGTCTGGGTCTGCCGAGGTTTCTTCCTAAAAGGGAGTTTTTCCTTGCCACTGTCGCGATAGCCACTGCTAATGCTTGCTCTTGATGGAATTACTGTAATTGTTGGGGTTTTGGAAATTACAGTGTGGTCTAGACCTACTCTATCTGTAAAGTGTCTCGAGATAACTTTTGTTATGATTTGATACTATAAATAAAATTGAATTGAATTGAATGGAATTGAATGTCACAAAGTTGTTAGAACTTCTAAACTGTAATTGACAAATACATGGATCTTGACAACGGCAAGAAAGAAAACACTCTCCTACTCCCTAACATTGACAGTAGTTTATTTAGGGTTAGGGGTAGGGTTAGGTGTAGGGTTAGGTTTAATTTCGCTTCCGTGAACCGGATGTATCTCCCACTCCGACCGGTCCTACGAGAAACCAGTGCATGCAAAAGGTTCCTAGGTATGTATCGAATGTAAACAAACCGGCATTGGGGGGAATACACACGCTATCTTGCCTGCAGTCGGAATGGAAGGGGTTTGATGCAAATTAGCGACAGTCGGCGTTAAGGGGTTAAGACATGCTTGAAGGTAGCACCGGAGAATTTCTGTTTACTGTTGCCAAGCAACCAGGAGTAGACTAGGAACGCCCAGGAGCGCCCATCAAGCAAGTGCATGTCGCTCTCTTTTATAGCTAATGTGACTGAAGGGTTACTTTCACCTGCAGAGATGACGCCGAGCAGCAGCAACAGCGTAAAACTCAGATCTTCATTCTGTTGTATTATGACCGTCGTTCCTGTTATTCAGTGTGGCTGTCTGATTTCAGGAAGGGGTGGGCAACCAGTTTGGTCAGGGAGGCTGATGACCTAATGTGATAAAGTTTGTGAATAGAATTTGGCCTGATGGTAAACAGATGGTCAGTTTGCGTACGTGATTGAGTAAAGGTCCATCATTTCTGTGTTTAAAATAAATGATTAACAGAGAGGTTCAGTTTAGAGAGAGAGAGAGAGCAAATTTATTTTAAATATTGATTGAAATCATCAAATGCATATCAGTGTTACAGAAGCTGAAAACAACAGGGGTTGCAAACATTTTAATAACAAGGTAACGACGCCGAGCAGCAGCAACAGCGTAAAACTCACAGAGATCTTCATTCTCACACTGGCAGCTTACTGTTGAACTGTGCCGTCTGTAAACCTCTGTGAGCTTTATGAAAAAACCTATAGCAACCACAAAAGATTGTGAAATACCGTTGAAACGTTACTTTAGATCACCCACACACAAGCTACCCATAGTTTCACTTGGTCATTGTTCGTACAATCATTAAATATTGTAGTACAAAATAGGTAATACATGTTTCATTATGGTACTACAAGTAAATATATCCCTGTAAAAGTACTGCAGTAGTAGAGAGAATACTATAGACACATTGGAATCATTGAACAAAACCTGAAATGTATTGAGGAAAATCAATACAGTATAATCAGAACATAGGTTGATTTGAATCAAAGCCAAAATAAATAGCTAAAAAATAGAAAACACTATTACTGTAAAATGCAGTGTTCCTCAACTTGCTTGTACTTTAAAAAGCAAAACAAAGAAGTGATTAGTGTACTTCTACATCTTCATCAACTGTGTCTTGTGGATTTGGCCCCAGGTTCTCATCTACATTGCAATTAGCCAAACATCTTGGAAAAAACCTTCAGGCATGGCGAACAATGTTGGTATGAGTATATACTGTATGTATATATATATATATTTTATATATATATATATATATATATATATATATATATATATTTATATATATATATATATATATATATATATATATATATATATATATATATATATATATATATATATATATATATACAGTACAGGCCAAAAGTTTGGACACACTTTCTCATTCAATGCGTTTCCTTTTATTTTTTTATGACTATTTACATTTTAGATTCTCACTGAAGGCATCAAAACTATGAATGAACACATATGGAATTATGTACTTAACAAAAAAGTGTGAAATAACTGAAAACATGTCTTATATTTTAGATTCTTCAAAGTAGCCACCCTTTTGCTGTTTTTATTAATAAGGGAAAAATTCCACTAATGAACCCTGACAAAGCCCGCTGTGAAGTGAAAACCATTTCAGGTGACTACCTCATGAAGCTCATTGAGAGAACACCAAGGGTTTGCAGAGTTATCAAAAAGCAAAGGGTGGCTACTTTGAAGAATCTAAAATATAAGACATGTTTTCAGTTTTTTTTTAATTAAATAGTCATGAAAATAACATTGAAAATGAATGAGGTGTGTCCAAACATTTGGCCTGTACTGTATATATATGTATGTGTATATATATATATAAATAAAGTATATATCTCAATCATCAGTAACGAGTTGGCAGAATTGGACAAGCAATTCCAAGGGTCTGCATGCATACAGTGCAGTACTGTCAATACTGTAAATAGTCTCAAAGGTAGTACATGGCACCATAGGAACAGTGTCTGATAAACAGTAGTACATTACATTTAAGAATGATGATGAAATGTTACATCCATAGATAATGTAGTCTAATTGGTTCATGCTCCATGCTAACTGGGGACAATGAATCTCATTATCTTGAAACTTTCATGATCTAAACATGGAATATTGTTTGTCTGTTTCCATACAACTAGTCATTAAGAGTAACGCAACAGTTACTTATTATTTTGAGCAGTTGTATCGATTGGTGGTTAGATCGTTGTAATGAAATGAATAGACAATCATTTGAAATGTAATGTGTGAATTGCTTTTTGAAATAGTAGTACTTGATGTTAAGTTGTGTCATATTGAACAGGTGATCTTTGTTAAGTGAACAAATGATCTTAGCTGTCAGGTTTCACAAGAACAGGTACCCAAATGCAGACCCAGACGAGGTGAGTTGAATGAACAAGGTGAGGTTTTATTTGGATATTGTACGTGAAAAAAAACAGGCGAGTCCAGATGGTGGGGCAGTGTGTGTAAGTGAGCCGGCTGGAGGGTTAGTGAAGATCCAGTACACTGGTGAAGCAGACAGACAGGTGGAGGTGCAGGGAATAGTCCAGATGACAAGAAGGAGACAGGAGAACAGGAGGCAGATTAGCAAAAAGCACTAAGCAGCTGCACAAACTTTCCATACTGACTGACATACATGTGAGGCTAACTGCAGCGAGGACTGGAAGGTTGGCCTGGCTTATAAAGGGGAGTAAACGGTTGATGAGCAACTGGAGTGCTGAGTAGTCTGATGAGCTGCAGGTGTGTAGGCAGGAGCTCCGTGACCACGCCCACCATCAGCTTCCAGAGCATGTGGGAGAGAGCAAAAACACAGAGACGGACGTCAAAACAAAACACACCAAGCACACAGCAGGCACAATAAAAAAGGAGAAAAAGAGCACAAAAACTACATTTACACACATACCATGAAGGAGGCCCGGGTCACGGCCGGTGGGCCGTGACATTAGCTTTATGTGGATTGTATCCAAGCAAGCAAGTGTTGGAGTTTTGAAAAATGAAGTCAAGGTTCTGAAGTTAGTGCCAAAGTGATTGTAAACAATTTTTTTCACAGATTGTTGTTCCATCAGACACTCAGACACAAACACATGGAGACAGAGAGTCCCTTTAAATAACTCGTCCTGCAGCTTTGTGACTGAAATGCTGAATTTAAACCTGTTGCATCATCCAGATATTCATGGCCAATCTATAGATTATAAACTTTAAAAGCTTCTGTCTGTCTGCTTCTCTGTCTGTCTCTCTGTCTGTCTGTCTGCTTCTCTGTCTGTCTGTCTGTTTCTCTGTCTGTCTGTCTGTCTGTCTATCTGTCTGTCTTTTCTTGTAACAGAGAACGATATAATTATACATTAAACCAACTTTTTAGCACTTTGTCTAGATATTTCTTGTCTATAATAAATCCTTAATCTTGTTAAATTGGTAAAATCTCATTTCTGATCACCGTGGCTCCGCTGTGGGAATGTTTGGGTTGAAGCCGCTCGGTGTGATAGTCTCAGTTTTGGGAGTTTTTGCAGATTTCAGGGAGAGAAAACAGAAATATTTGATGTGAATAATGAGTCCTCTGTGTTTCTGCGACATCTCCACACAGCCAGGGTCAGTGTGTGTGTGTGTGTGTGTGTGCGTGTGTGGTGTCTGTGTGTGTGTGTGTGTGTGTGAGTGTGTGTGTGTGTGTGTGTGTGTGTGTGTGTTGTATATCTGTGTGTCTGTGTGTGTGTGTGAGAGAGTGTATGTGTGTGTGTGTGTATATCTGTGTGTGTCTGTGTGTGTGTGTGTGTGTGTGTGTGTGTCTGTGTGTGTGTGTGGTGTGTGTGTGTGTTTGTTACAGACACAAAGTCCTTTTGTATTTCAGTTTTTCCTTTCATAACTGATCATCTTATTCCGGTCTGTCTTTGCATTCATCAGGATCAGGATTTAAAGTTGATTTGACTGCAAATTAGGAAACATTTTAGAGACTGTCCTTCCCTTCCCTTTTGAAAAGAAAAGGAAACAGAGTTATTTTAACTTTAGGGAACAAAGAGAGCTATGTCACGTTCTGCATCACGTGGTGACCTTCAGGAAGTGAAGTCACGTCTGATTGTAACCCAAACCTCCATCTTTTTATCATCTTAACTCAGTAGTTTTGGGATCTAAACTTAACCACACTGGGACCGTTTTCACAACATTAACCATGTGGTTAAAACCTTCTCTGGTTGAGACATGAGGACGGAGAACTCAGCTGTGGGTCAGATTAGAGGCTATAAGACACATTTAACTTCCACATCCATTTCAGTTTTCAAGAAATCAATGAACACACACACACACTCTCTCTCTGTGTCTCTGGTCCCACTGCTCTGTCACAGAGCCACACTGTGTTGTGGTCTAACTGGACAATGAACAGACACACACACACACACACACACACACACACACACACACTCTCTCACACACACTCACTCACTCACAGGATGGCCGCCGTCTCGCCTCGCCACTGCCGAACGCCTCAGACCTTCTTCATCTTCCTCTTCGTCCTGTCAGGTGAGAAACACAGAAACCCAGCAGACAGGGAATGTAACGGAGTACTTTTACTCCAATACAGAGTTAAGGTACTTGTACTTGTACTGGAGTCCTGTCTCTCGTGATGCTTCTGTCTGCTCTGACAGCTTGAGTTTCTCTGCACAAACTAAACTCATCAGCTGAAAAGCTCTTTTGGTTGAAGCTGTTTTTAAAGGAGCATTTATTTGGTATGTGAGGGACCTTTCTTTATTCTCTAAAACAGATATTTACGGAGGATTTATTTGGTATGTGTGGGACCTTTCTTTATTCTCTAAAACAGATATTTATGGAGGATTTATTTGGTATGTGTGGGACCTTTCTTTATTCTCTAAAACAGATATTTATTGAGGATTTATTTGGTATGTGTGGGACCTTTCTTTATTCTCTATAACAGATATTTATTGAGGATTTATTTGGTATGTGTGGGACCTTTCTTTATTCTTTAAAACAGATCTCTACAGAGGATTTAAACTCCACAAATGAGACAAAGCAAGTGTGTTTCTTTCTACTCATCTTGTAGTCATTTTTCACACAAACTCTGCGTCTATGTCACGCTGATTCATGTCAACAATGTTTGTGACGGTGGATCTGTTATTATTATCTTAATAATATGTAACGTTTGGGTCTGCTTCATTCAGCTGAAACCATCAGTCCTTTAAGTGTGTTTTAATGCTGATACTTGTGTACATTTACTTGTAACAAAAATTGTCTTTGGCCTGTGTGTATGTGTGTGTGTGTGTGTTTGTGTCTGTGTGTTTATGTGTATGTCTGTGTTTTTATGCGTGTGTCTGTGTGTGTGTCTGCATGTGTCTGCATGTGTGTGTGTTTGTGTGTGTATGTGTGTCTGTGTGTGTGTGTGTGTCTGTTTGTGTGTCTCTGCATGTCTGTGTGTGTGTGTGTCTGCATGTGTGTGTGTGTGTTGCAGGTGGACCGTTGTGGTCTGTCTCCTGTTTTAAGGTGGCTGAGGGGGGCGTGGCCTCTCTGTCCTGCCAGTACTCGGTGAAGCGGTTCGGTCTGAGCCGGGTCTGCTGGGGTCGAGGCTGCGGGACCTTCTGGTGCAACAACATCCTGGTCCAGACGGACGAGCACGGGGTCATCGCCACGGTCAGCACAAACTAAACATCAGCATCACTCTTACACATCTATTCTGGACTGAAGAAGTCCGCGTAACATGCAATCAACCAATCAGAGATCATCTCCCATTCCCTTTAAAAGCCAGGCGCGTTTGGACCTTGGAGCATTGCTGTTATGATGGAGGATTTGCACCCTAATATTTTTATTAGTTATCTTCTGCATGTGTCTGCTGCTGTGTGTGTGTGCGCTGCTGTGCGTCCCTGTGTGTGTAACAAGCATAGTGTGCGCGCGCTGTGCACGAGCCTAGGAGCATTTTACTAATGCTCTGTTATAACAATGAAATGCTGCGTTATTGACTTTAGACCAGGTTTTTGTTGGTCAATGGTGCCATCACTTCCCGCTGCCTCAAGATAGCAATTCTCCCAGAATGCACCTTAACACACCTCCCTGTAAGACCAGCAGGCCCAGAATGCACCTGAACACACCTCCCTGTAAGACCAGCACGCCCAGAATGCACCTGAACGCCACAGATGGGTGCAGGTGCATTTGCTGTTTAAATGAGGTGGGCGCTGGACGGGAAACTGACAACTGCGTCGGTCTTAAACTAGCAAAGACACTTGCCTCGGGCTTTGCGCTGTGCCTGGTGCAGGATAGGACCCTGGAAGTTCTGGTCCTAAAACACAGGAAACAAGTGTTCATGTCCCGAGTACTTAAGGGGACAGATGTTTGAACCATTTATTAAAAAATAACAGTGGTAGCATCGGTGCCATCACCCATTGGTCAGTGGACTGCTGTTTTGAAGCATTGAATTTCGCATCTTGGCTTTTTCAACCTGATGTTAAGCCAGTGTTATTAATGGCTGCTATGGCGCCATGCTAAGCTAAACACTAAAGAGTGAAAGTTGCAGATGTTCAACCCTTCTGATGTGAGACATTCAGACTTTTCTGTTGATTTTTGTGAGATTATTGTCACTTTTTCCGACGTTTTTGTTGCTGTTTTTAAGGTTTTAGTTGATTTTTACTGTATCATCGTGGCGAGGGCGATCTAACCTTGACTGTGGTGCTGCAGGTGGAGGACCGGTACCGTCTGACAGGGGACGTCCTGGACGGACAGATGGACCTGGACATCCTGAACGTGAGGCGGACGGACAGCGGGCAGTACTGCTGCAGGGTCGACATCGACGGCATCTTCAACGACAAGAAGGTGATCATGAACCTGAGAGTGGTCAAAGGTTAGCAAACACACTTCACACACTCAGTGAAAGGGCTGGTTTATTCACACAGGACAGCTGAAGACATGAAAGGGGAGAGAGAGAAGGGGAATGACATGCAACAAAGGGACACAGGGTGGAGTTGAACCTGTGGCTGCTGTGTTGAGGAGTAAACCTCTATATATGGGCACACTCTCTACTAGCTGAGCTACCCAGGCACCCAAGATTTACAGTTCTTCTGCTCTCTATACTCAGTGTTGGGAAAGTTCACTTTCTAAATGAACTAGTTCAAAGATCAGTTCACAAATTTTACAGTTTTTTCCAATTGCTAAAGCACAATTTACTAGGCTGGTTTTATCAAAATACTTGACGCAATTCACAAAACCACACACCCAAACTGCAAAATACCTCATATATATCCTGCAAAATGAAGCACTGCAACCTAAACTACATATAGCATTATCAAAATCAAACTTTTGCACCACATTGTGCACACTTCATTCATGTTACCAAATGTGTGTCTAACCAACTACACACTGTTGGGCATAATGAAAAGCACTCTCATCTTTAGTGTGCTTTGTCATAATACTAAAATAGTTCAAATTGTAGAAAATTCTTCAGATTGTTCACATGCACAGAAATATTTGCAGATACACACACATGCTGTTGAAACGTTTATTTTTAAATTTTTCACCAAAGTCAGTGCAACATATGCACAGCAGATATATTTACACTGGACTGAACAAAAATATGCTCACAAAAAACAGTAAACTGAAAAAGAAAATGTGCAGAAAAAATATATAGAAAAAAAGAGGCATCATAGTGCTTACTTCCTGATTGAAGTGGTAACAATTAGGTGTTTGGCCAGGTGGCATATATATATCTATATATATATAGATATATATATATATACATTGGCCAATCAGCTCATGTAGTGTCATTTTGAATGGCAGTGTTTAGAAATGACAAACATGTGACTTTATGTCAGATTGTTGTGTCTTATGCAGAGAACCGTGTTCAGTGCATTTAAAAAGAGACATTTTGAATTGCAAAATGTGTGTAAAGCAGAAAATGTGTTTAGACTTTTGGAGACTTGAGAAGAGGTTTTGCTCTCTGTGTGTCAGTTTAAATAATTGTGCTATGATGTCATTTTAGTGTTTTAGCAATTGGAAAAAACTGTAAAATGAACAAGTTCAGTTCATAGTTCAACATTTTGAACTAAGTTCACAGTTCTTTTTTTCCATATGTTGCTTCAGTCCAATGTGCCGTTCCAGGTCTGCTGTGGATGTGACTGAAGTGCTGATTTTCTTTTTGAAAGCCGTCGGGCAAAGTTTGCCCAGAAATGTCAGATGTTTCCATCCTCAGCGACCATAAAACTGGTTTAAATGATCATACGAAGCCTCCACGCTGCTTTCTGTTTTGATAACCCATGCAGCGGTGAGATACTGGTGGCTGGTGTTGCCAGATTGGGTGTTTTCTCCGCTACATATGAAGGCCTGTTTACGGTGTGTTTTAGCTCTGGTTTTGGCCTGGAAGGCTCTATAGAAATCTGGCACCCTATTGGACGAAGAGAGAGAGAGAGCGTGCCATTCACAGACACCAGAATCAAGGAGTTCACGTTAACGTTCATCAGGCGGTAATACGGTACGTTCAGTTCACGTTCGCCCAAAATATGAACGAGTTCATGAACTATCGTTCAATGAGGCACAACCCTCTCTATAATACTCCCCGTAATTTACAACCAAACAAAAGCTTTTGTTCTGTTTCAATGTTTTTTCCGAGATTTTTTGAGGAAATTTTTCAACGTTTCTGTCATTTTTTTCAAGTTTCTTTTTTTTTTTTTTGCTGCCCTTTCAACGTTTTTGTCGCCTTCTAGAAAAAGAAATGCCTCTGAAGTATTTTTTCGACATTTGTTGCCTTTTGACATTTTGGTCTTTCTTTCTTTTTGTGTCTCACAGTTAATCTGAAGTTTAATCTCGTTTGTTTTCTGTCTCAGCTCCGGTCACCAGTTCTCCTCCTCCAACGACAACCACGTCAGCATCGGCGTCCACAGGTGAGCCCGCAGATCTACCTGAAGTGCAGCTCTACGATTTTTTTGTTAGGTACATAGGCACCAAAACTACTATTATACTACATTAATTTAGGGTGTTTGTGTCCTTCTCTGTGCAGTAAACTGGAAATTCCTGCTGTCGTCTCAGCTGGAGCTGCTGAGGAAGAACTCCACCCTGCAGCGCTCCGACACCGTCATGGTGAGTAACAGCCCCCCCCCACTCTATCTATCTATCTATCTATCTATCTATCTATCTATCTATCTATCTGTCTATCTGTCTGTCTGTCTGTCTATCTATCTATCTATCTATCTACCTACCTATCTATCCATCCATTATCTATCTATCTATCTATCTATCTATCTATCTATCTATCTATCTATCTATCTATCTATCTATCTATCTGTCTGTCTGTCTGTCTATCTATCTATCTGTCTGTCTGTCTATCTATCTATCTATCTATCTATCTATCTGTCTGTCTATCTATCTATCTATCTATCTATCTATCTATTTGTCTGTCTATCTATCTATCTATCTATCTGTCTATCTGTCTGTCTATCTATCTATCTATCTATCTGTCTGTCTATCTATCTATCTATCTGTCTATCTATCTATCTATCTACCTACCTATCTATCCATCCATTATCTATCTATCTATCTATCTATCTATCTATCTATCTATCTATCTATCTATCTATCTATCTGTCTGTCTGTCTGTCTGTCTGTCTATCTATCTATCTATCTATCTATCTATCTATCTATCTATCTATCCATCCATTATCTATCTATCTATCTATCTATCTATCTATCTATCTATCTATCTATCTATCTATCTATCTATCTATCTATCTATCTATGGCTAGAGTTTAGAGGGTTAGATTTTTGGGGTTCGGCCGATACCAAATCCACTGGTTAAGATTCTGCCAAAACTGAATACTATATCCTCCTCCCATCCTCAGTCTATTTGAATACCATAGTCCCACTTTCAACGGTTAGTGTCGTCCCAAAAGGAAAAGTTATGTTAAAACACTTACCGGAAATGATGAGCAGTCGGCTCGGCTCGCAGCATCTCAAAATCTGACGAAAATCTTTTAAACTGACCTTTGTTGATCTGAAATGAAGACAGATTCAGCAAGTTTCTCTCTTAAAATGTTTCCAGAAACACTTTTCGGTGAACTATTTTGTAAAATCTGGGAGCAGCCAGACCCCACGTGATGTGTTCGTCCAATCAGCTGCCGGTTTTCATTTTTTGGGCGACAATACAGATTAGCGCCAACTGCTGTTATGGAGACGTATTACATGTCACGCGTGCGCAGAACGTACGCTCAAGTCGGCGTCTCTTCGGTGCGTTCTGAGGAACTTTATGGACCTCGGGGAGACTGATCAGTCCGACTGGCTTTACTGCCGACAGTCGGCCGTTGGGTTGGTGTGTCTGGTTGGTGTGTCTTGGCCTTTACACCAGTTTTTACCTGTGACTGTCCTTCCTTTGCCGTACCTGAAGTTGCTGCATTCTGGCTGCTGTCTGGAGATTCCTTCGTGCACAACTCGTTTTATTTCGGATGTTTCAGACCAGATGTTGTAACAGCGGCCATGTTGTGTATAGTTTAGGGTCCTCGCCACCACCAGACCAATCAGCATTGAACAAATTGAACATGTAGCTGGACTTGAATGGTCTTCTTTTGACTGAAAGTTCTGCCAAACAACAACTTGTTCTGCTCACCAGTTCCATGTCCACTTTCTCACAGCCTGCTGCATTGAACGCTCCACCTACGTAAACACCTTCCCGTAATCAACGGCACCGTCACTACGGCGACCAGCGAAGCGCGCCGAGTGCAAGCGTAGGGTTCGAATTCGGTGGAAGAAAATTCTAAGGTTTGGCAGAAACAGAACCCCTTCAAAAAGCCCAATATATCACTCGACACAGGAGCAGGCATGACACAATATTCAGCCCAATCAGAAGCTGAATCCTGGATTCGGTGCATCCCTAATTAAGAAGATTCACACCTGTAGTTCGTTAGCTTCGTTCCGAATCAGTTGATGAGTTTATGAAGTTGGAGCGAATTCCCCTTCGTTTGGTTTTGTTTCACATTGAGAAAAATCTCAATTGTACCAAAATGCGTCACCACAAACCATGCAAGAACGTTCCCTCCTCTTATTGGTCGGCTGTGTCTGGGGGGGCGGGATCAAGAAAGTAAAAACAGGAAGAAGGTCCTGTGTTCTGGACATCTCTGAGGGTAAAACCAGCTCATTTTATTTCAGTAATTTTCATGTTCTCAGCCCAGACGTACCGTACCGAGACCACCTCCTCGAGCAGCTGTCGCTACGTTGGTCTGGTGTGTTCGCTGTGGTAACACCTATTCTGTACTTCTGTCTTTCTGTCTTTCTGTCTCTCTCTGTCTGTCTCTGTCTGTCTGTCTGTATCTCTCTCTCTGTCTGTCCGTCTGTTTGTCTTTATCTCTCTCTCTCTCTCTCTCTCTCTCTCTCTCTGTATCTCATCAGGTGGAGGACTCTCTCCCGTCTCTCTCCCTTCAGATCAATGTTCCCGTCCTCTCTCTCTCCCTCAGCGTCTTGTTGATTTTGGCAGCAGTTTTTCTCTTTCTGGCCTTCAAACGTACGTTTTCTCCTCTTTTCCTGCATGCACAATAATTAAACAATATACATTTTGTTATTATGATACTTTGCTTGAAGCTGAACACACCGAGTCTGCAGATTTAACAAGTTTTAAATCTCCTTTCCTTCTCCAGGTGGAATATACAGAAGAGCCTTAAAGATCCGCTGGTGAGTTCAACTATTCAAAATGAGTTCAAATTTAAAATGTTTTTTCTCGGCTCTGAGGACATTTTTCAAAAAGGCCCATGGAGTAAAAATTAAGAAGAGAAAGAGTCATAACCAACCAGAGAGTTTTTTATCTGAACAAACGGAGCTACGTCACTTTCTGTGTCACGTGGTAACCTTCACGAAGTGAAGTAACATCCATCCATCCACTATCTATCTATCTATCTATCTATCTATCTATCTATCTATCTATCTATCTATCTATCTATCTATCTATCTATCTATCTATCTGTCTGTATATCTATCTATCTATCTATCTGTCTGTATATCTATCTGTCTATCTATCTATCTATCTATCTATCTGTCTATCTATCTGTCTGTATATCTATCTATCTATCTATCTATCTATCTATCTCTATATCTATCTATCTGTCTGTATATCTATCTATCTATCTGTCTGTATATCTATCTATCTATCTATCTATCTCTATATCTATCTATCTGTCTGTATATCTATCTATCTATCTGTCTGTATATCTATCTATCTGTCTATCTATCTATCTATCTATCTGTCTATCTATCTGTCTGTATATCTATCTATCTATCTATCTATCTATCTATCTATCTATCTATTTATCATTTATCTGTCTGTATATCTATCTATCCACCCACCCATCCACCCATCCACCCATCCATCCATCTATCAATCTATCTCTATCTATCTATCCAGCATTCAAACGCACTAATGAGTGGTAATAGAGGGGAGGAACCAACGGCCGATATCCTGGTACGGTTTGGAGGACTGGTTGAAAGTCACTGATGCTGACCTAAGAAGAATCTATGAAAGCTGCTGTTAAACATGTGTTTTCTCCTCCAGTTTCTCCTCCGAAGAACCTCCTCACATCATCTACGAGATCCGCATGAGAAGACCGGTCACGGAGAACATCTACACTCTGGACTAGGGACCAACGTTCATACTACTCTCTACGGCAGGGGTGTCAAACTCAACTTCACTAAGGGCCACACTTGGAAATAAGCATCACATCAGCGGCCAGACATGTAGAGTTTATTGACGTGCTTTTATTTAATCAAAGTCAAACATATTTGACTGTATTATTGTATGTCTCATATAGCTTTCTCACTTACAAATCTTTCGATATGTGCGCTACGGTGTCAATTCACACGCAATCGCAAGGTAATGTAAGTCAATGGAGGCCAAACGGCGTTGATAAACACGCTACAAAGCGAGTATGTGTCTTGATTACGCGCCAATAATGGCGTATGCTAATTGAAGTGTCACACATACGCCACTTCTTGACATCAGTCTGGAAAGAAACTACAAAATGCTTTTCCTGCAGGAGATGCGTGTGAATGCTGAAAAAGCTGAAAAGCTGCTTTAATGCGTAAGAAGAAGGTGAAGTAGTGGGAATACAGAGCCGGCCCTGGGCAAGATGTCAGCTGTTACTGTACGTTTCTGATGATATGTCACTTTAATCTTTAAAGTTTAAAGTTTTCTTTTGTCATTTTTGGTGTTATTTTTCTGCATTTTTTTACACTATTTATGTTGCTTTTTGACATTTTTCACCCTTTTTTTTATACATTTTTGTCACTTTTTTCAACGTTTTTGTGACTTTTCTGACACTTTCCAGCATTTTCGTTGCTTTTTTTTCAACGTTTTTGGCAGTTTTCGAAATGTTTTTTCCAAGTTTTTTTGTAATTTTGGTGTTATTTCTCTGCATTTTTTACACAGTTTATGTTGCTTTTCGACGTTTTTGGCAGTTTTTGGAATGTTTTTTCCAAGTTTCTGTCATAATTTTGACATTTTGGTGTTAATTCTCTGCATTTTTTACACAGTTTATGTTGCTTTTCGACGTTTTTGGCAGTTTTTGGAATGTTTTTTCCAAGTTTCTGTCATAATTTTGACATTTTGGTGTTAATTCTCTGCATTTTTTACAGTATTTTTGTTGCTTGTTGACGTTTTTGACACTTTTCTGACACTTTCCGGCATTTTCGTCGCTTTTTTCAACGTTTTTGGAAGTTTTCAGAAGTTTTTGCTGTTTTTTTCTGACGTTGTGGCATTTTTTTATTCTTAATATCTGTAAGTTTTCTTTACTCATTTGGACTGCGGGGGCCTCTAGCATTAATACTGTACTGCCTATGCTCCGGGCTGGCTCTGAGAGAATACTTTGAAAAGTGGGAATAATTTTGTATTTGTAAATTTGTATGATATTCATTGAAATGTTGAATAATACTAATAATGTATGAAACAACAGTGGATTATTTTAAGGTTTTCTAAAAAAGCTGTCGTGACACTGAATTGCTGGTTTCAATGTGTGATAAGAAAGTGAAGTTATAGGAAAATGTAGAAAAGTGAAAATGGGTTTAATCAATATGAATGTCTTTAAAAAGTTAAATAATACCAAAAGTGTATGAAAGTTGTGGTCATTTTTTTTTTTGGGGGGGGGGGCACTTCAAAAAATACAGCAGACCTGCGCCGAAAAGTTGAGACGAGTTCACTTTTAGAGAAATGCAACCCTGTGTCCTGCTGTGGTGGCCAATCATGTAACAGAGATCAGACTTGTGGGGGTGTTTTGAGGCGGTGTGAGAGTCTCGTACAGGAAACATCAGTAGCTATGTTTCCATCCACACGTTTTTATCTGAATTAAGTGATATTGAATGAAAAATGCCATTATGAAAACAGTAAAATACGATAGAATTTCATGAATATCGACTCAAAGGAAATACGTTCGGTCTCATCGGATTTTCTCTTGATCGATATATAGATTGGCTTATGCGATAAACGCTGATGGAAACGTTATTTGCCGAATAAATAATGAATTACGATTAAGTTTTAGGTCATTTTGTGGTTGCAACCCACCACAAAACGAAGAAGAAGAAGTTGTAGTTAATTCCCGCCCAGTATTTATGTTTGCATACATGACGGGCGTCAACAAAGACATGATGGAAGTGGACCAACGAGGAGATGAGAGACTTTTTGAATTTAATTTACAAGCAAAATATTACAGCTATTTTAGATAGCAAAAATCTAAGAAATGCCATAATTTATCAGGAACTCGCGAAGGAAACGACCAACAAAGGTTAGGACAAGCAGTGGGACGTCCTGCGGTGTAAATGGAAGGAGCTCAAACAGCGATACACGTCTCCAAAAAAGAGAGTTGTCTCTCAGCGGTGCCGGAGGGAAAATAAAAGGCAAGTTCCACCTTTCTGATGAGCTGGATCAGATCCTCGGCCAAAGGCCCATCGGAGCCTCCTCGGCTTCTAATATTAACAACAACTACTAGCAAAGTTTGCTTGAATGTTGTGCGATTCAGTGTGAAAATGAACGGAAACACCTTAAAATGTCTCAAATCAATTTGCTATACCAATTTAACCTGAAAACAGCATGTGACGTCATTACACACAGGTTTTTATTCACTTTAAAGCTGTTGGATGGAAACACACTTACACCAGCTTTTTTTCGCAGGAGTTTTTTTTACCGAATTTCAGATTCAGAATTCGATTGACAAGTGGATGGAAACTTAGCTATGAAATGAAGCTGCCTTCATGAGAGATCTATAAACCATCTGACGGAAAACAGGAACTGTGAAGTCAACTTGTGCTACGTTGGGGGGTTAAAGTAACACGCCAACTTGGGCGGAGTGATAGACCTGCTTCACAGCAGACATGTTGACATGTCATAGTAGGAAAAGCACAGGTATATTCAAGCACATTACTGATGGCTGCATTCCACTTAGGAGAGGCCCTGGTATTAAACCATTACTGATGGCTGCATTCCACTTAGGAGAGGCCCTGGTATTAAACCATTACTGATGGCTGCATTCCACTTAGGAGAGGTCCTGGTATTAAACCATTACTGATGGCTGCATTCCACTTAGGAGAGGTCCTGGTATTAAACCATTACTGATGGCTGCATTCCACTTAGGAGAGGCCCTGGTATTTACACCATTACTGATGGCTGCATTCCACTTAGGAGAGGCCCTGGTATTAAACCATTACTGATGGCTGCATTCCACTTAGGAGAGGTCCTGGTATTAAACCATTACTGATGGCTGCATTCCACTTAGGAGAGACCCTGGTATTAAACCATTACTGATGGCTGCATTCCACTTAGAGAGGTCCTGGTATTAAACCATTACTGATGGCTGCATTCCACCTTAGGAGAGACCCTGGTATTAAACCATTACTGATGGCTGCATTCCACTTAGGAGAGGTCCTGGTATTAAACCATTACTGATGGCTGCATTCCACTTAGGAGAGGTCCTGGTATTAAACCATTACTGATGGCTGCATTCCACTTAGGAGAGGTCCTGGTATTGTTCATGCTGACTCACTGAAATATCTTACTGGGACTCTTGATGGAACTGAGCCATCGTTAAGGTTATCAATCTCAGCTGTGCTTTTCCTACTATGACAAGTCAACATGTCTGCTGTGAAAAGGGTCCATTAGCGCAGCACCTGAGAAGCACTGTTGTTACTCTCTGCTCCTCACCACGGGGCTTCTCAGGTGCTGCGAGCATATCCCTCCGCCCAAGTAACAGAAGTAGCAGTGCTTCGCCTTCTGAGAATATAGTTCCCAGCATGTATACAGTTAGAAGATGGCTGTGTGTCATGTGACCTTGTTATTTGTACTTGCTGTGACTCTACAAATCACAGCATGGAAATAGGAACATGTTGGCGTTATTTTGTCACTTATTGGGAGCAGTAGGCTAGATGGAGCCGGTCACCTCCAGGATCTGTGCTAAGCTAGGCTAGATGGAGCCGGTCACCTCCAGGATCTGTGCTAAGCTAGGCTAGCGGTGGCTGCGTCAGACAGAGTTAGGACACGCATGGAGATGAGAAGGGTATGTATGGACTCATCTAACTCTGGGAGATATGGGGAATAAGACAAAGTCCCAATGACTTCATCCCGACTTCCTCTGACGTCATGCACACGTGGGCAACGATAATCTCACGAGACCAAGGCGGCCGCAGTTCTGAGACGCAGGTAGCGCAGTTGCTTTTCACCGACTGCAAGAGCCAGGCGGACGCAGGCGGACCCAGTGCATGCTGGGAAACGCCGGCCTCTCAGCTGATCGAACAGCTGATTGGTTAAGAATCGACTCAACATGATGACGTTTTATATAAACTTTTTATTGATTTGGAATCGGAGGGATTTTAACTGTGATTTGTCTGATTTAAAGGCTTATTATGTACAGAACACATGTTGTGAGGCTGATAGTTATGTTTAGAAGTCAGAGAGACTAAATCTGTTCAGGTTACGGATCATCTACAGTCTGTTGGTAATTAAAATCAGCAACAGATCGCATGTAGAGCATTCTGACAGCTACTCTGTCATAATAAAAACAACTGGAGACTGTGTAGGAGCTGATATATGGGTCTGATAACATTTTATTAAACCGGAATCGGACCCGAACGGACCACAGTGTTTGTGTCACTTCCTGTTCATCCTGAAGGCTGCTGGAGTCAGCTGGAAAACTGTCCGACTTGAGAGCGGACTTTTGTCCCCGCCCCCCGCTGCTGCCGCCTGCTCTCGTCTACTTTACAGGCGAGGCGCAGTTCATCTCCAACGAGCCTCATAACTGAACACACATAACAGCCTGAAGCGTGTGTTCATCTCCGTGCTCAGAGACGCTCAAGGGGAGGGCGCTACCACACACACACACACACACACACACACACACACACACACACACACACACACACACACAAACACACACACACACACACACACACACACACACACACACACACACACACACACACACACAAAAACACACACACACACACACACACACACACACACACACACACACACACAAACAAAACACACACACACACACACACACACACACACACACACACAGACACACACACACACACCCACACACACAGACACACACACACACACCCACACACACACACACACACACACACCCACACACACAGACACACACACACACACACACACACACACAGACACACCCACACACACACAGACACACACACACACTTTGATTTTGAACTCAGGAAACACACAACTTGAGACAAGTTTCAGTCTTTCCCAACGGTTATATGTAGTACAAATGTTTGGTAGTGTTCTCTCACGCCATTCTCTACTTCTCCACTACATTTCAGACAGTTTTAGTTACTTTAAAGTTGGCTTCTTAACAAAGTATTTGGTCAGTAAACACTGTTCTTCTTCGGTCTGTGTGATGTTTCTAACGTGTATATCTTGAGGCTATCTTAATATTAAAATATGATCCGTTTGTTTGATCTCAATTATTAAACCAATAAGGTGTGTTCTTAACCCTTCGGTTGTTCTTTACAAGGTTTCTATATCAGAAATGTGGTTTTCTTTCAACCAAATTTTAATAAAAATAACGTAGATGGTTCCCTACAATGCTCTTCACAAGTTAAATAAACGATCAGTTCACTACTTTCATTGAATTTGGGTGTTTTATTCAATTTTATAACATGTAAAGCAAAATTGATAAAAAGAATGTTGACAAATGTAGGAAAGAAATGTCAAAAAAGCACTGAAAAACAGTGACAAAAATATTGACAGAAACATGTCAAAAAAGAAAAGACAACCAAAAAGTTGAAATTGTTTTTTTTTTTACATTTAAACTTTATCACGGTGTGTTTCCTATTTGTTGTGGCCTAATAGCAGGATGGCTCATAACAAATTGAGGGCAGTGTCTGGTCAGTGGTGTAGTCTAATGTATTAGGTATACTGTACCACATACATATACATACAGTACAGGCCAAAAGTTTGGACACACCTTCTCATTCAATGTGTTTCTTTATTTTCATGACTATTTACATTTTAGATTCTCACTGAAGGCATCAAAACTATGAATGAACACGTGTGGAATTATGTACTTAACAAAAAAGTGTGAAATAACTGAAAACATGTCTTATATTTTAGATTATTCAAAGTAGCCACCCTTTGCTTTTTTTGGTAACTCTGCAAACCCTTGGTGTTCTCTCAATGAGCTTCATGAGGTAGTCACCTGAAATGGTTTTACCTTCACAGGTGTGCTTTGTCAGGGTTAATTAGTGGAATGTTTTCCCTTATTAATAAAAAAGCAAAGGGTGGCTACTTTGAAGAATCTAAAATATAAGACATGTTTTCAGTTATTTCACACTTTTTTGTTACAGTTTTTTTCGATTGCTAAACGACAGTGGGCACAACTGGAGTCACATGTGCAAAACTCTAACTACAGTCTGCACAGCAGCAGTTCATGTGGACCAAACTCTAGTTCATTTTTCATTGCTTGAACACAGTTTTCAAAACTCTACACACTTATCCCATGACTTTTAACCCCAAGGTGCACAACACTGTAGATCTACAGCACTTTGTTCAAATGCTAACACACTGCTGTCAAAACTGTTAACCACACATTCAAAACAGAATAGATTTCAGTCTGGTGCCTATCAAACACTGCTGATTGCAATTTTAGCTGAAAGCCTAAGCAGGTGTCTTGTTTTAGACTAGTTAGTGAACATATATGGTATTTATACGCAGAAAGCTCAGAAGTCCTTTTTGTATACAAACACCAAATAAGAATGAAACAATTCTACACTGTACTGTTTGAGAGAAACGGGTAAAAGAGCAAAGATACCAATATGTCCAGGTAAGATGTCTGAGGTTATGTACAGCGCATAAAAAAAGTGAAAAACACTTTATCTTTACAATAGTAAAACTGCGTTCTTACTGTTTTTCAGAAAGTAATGGAGGTGAAAGCAATAGAAACACCACATTACAGTAATTAGTATTTAGAGATAATGCAGACATCCAATGTGATGAACTTGCCACATGATGCTGGAGAGGGGAGGATTAGTCACACTATTCGTTGGTACTGTTATGTACCTTTTAGTTTTTTCCCCAGTAATTCCATAAATTACTAGAGACAAAATACTTTATTGAAGAAAACTGATGATTTTCATTCCTTCTTGTTTACCTTATGTAAAAATTGGTATGCTATACAATCTATATTTTTTCCTTAAATAAACTGTTGAGTAGTGTCAAGTCACTCAAATTGTTCAAACTGTAAAGATGAGAAAGTTTGTCATTTCTGTATTGGTGTTTGATGCTAGTGTTTTTACCCTCAGTGTGTTCTGAGTGACAGTGTGTGTTATCTCAGTGAGGATTGTTCATACTGTTTGAGACGTGTGTTAAGAGTTGTGTTGCTTTGAATGAGTTGTGCAGGTGATGTGACCTGTTTAGCTCAGGTGACTGTAGGTAGTGCAGACTGTAGTTTGAGTTTTGCACATGTGACTCCAGTTGTGCCCACTGTCGTTTAGCAATCGAAAAAAACTGTAAGTACATAATTCCATATGTGTTCATTCATAGTTTTGATGCCTTCAGTGAGAATCTACAATGTAAATAGTCATGGAAATAAAAAGGAAACGCATTGAATGAGAAGGTGTGTCCAAACTTTTGGCCTGTACTGTATATATTTATTTTTACCATCAGTCTATGTCACTTCACCCACACTGCGCAGTGCGCTCAGTGAGATGGGGTCCATAAAAGATGACAAGAGCCTCTCTGTTGTTGAGTTTTCTGTCACATTATACACGCCCGAGTATTTGTGAAAACATATCTGAAGTGAAAGTGCTGTCACAAAACTATGTTGTTGCATATCATTGCATCATTTAAGTGGGTATATGGAAATCCTGGAGCTTTCCTAATGGGTATACGGTGTATACCTGCGTAACACGTAGACTATAGACTATCGTACCGGATTGTGTGATGTTTCTAAAGTGTATATCTTGAGGCTGTTAATATTAAAATAGGATCCGAGTTTTTGATCCCAGTTATTCAACCAGTAAGGTGTGTTCTTAATCAAACAGTCAGAGACAGTTCACAGAGTATTAAAGATTGTGCTGACTCTGAGGAATCGCCACTTTCTTCGGGATCTTTGGAGGGAAACCCGAGTGCCGCGGCGAGCTGCCGACCTGCAGAGCCGTCTGCAGACCTGCCCTCATGGTTTCACTGCGGTTTACACTGCTGGCCTGTGAGTAGTCCGATAACTTATCTGCAGAGAAATTGTCTGTTTCCCAGAATTAAATGGTGAAACCAAGGTATGTTAGTTAAGACATTTACATTCAGAACTCCATAAAGGAAAAAAAGTGTTTTTCCTGATAACTAACTTCCAACATTTTGACTGTTTTGACTTTGCTGATTTGAATGTTTTCTTGTTTACCCTCTGCTGTGTCTTGTGTTTGCTGTGTGAAGCTGAATTTTTTATTTATGAAAACGCTCCTGTGGGTAGTTTTAGACTGGGGGGGGGGGATAAACGGCTGATATCCTCATATTGTTTGGACTGGAGGACTGTTTGAAACGTAGTCAGAGTAAACAGGGAGTCTTGGGTTCACTGAAAAGCTGGAACAAGATGGTGAGAACGTTGTTTAGTCGTTAACTCTCCTGATGTCCTCGGGGTCAAGTTTGACCCATTTTCATCAGAATTATTTTTTTTTTTTTAACCAAATTTTCAACAACAAAAAGCAAAGTGGATGGTTCTCTACAACTCATTTCATAAGTAAAATAAATAATCAGTTCACTACTTTCATTGAATTTGTTTTTTTTTATTCAATTTCATAGCATTTGAAGAAAAACAGATAAAAGAACGTTGAAAAGAGTGACTAAAATGTCAGAAAAAGCTTTAAAAAAATGCAGGAAAATCCCACAAAAAATGTCAAAAGGCACAGAAATCTTTTTATAAAAACATCAGAAAAAGTGACATAAACATCAAAATGTTGACTCAGAAAAACTAAAAGTTGCTTGTTGGTCAACAGGAAGACAACACAAGGGTTAAGGACACTTTAAGTAGTAATTTAGGGAGAAAGAAATACGTTTAGTTAAAGTTGGCTTTTCAACAAAGCATTTGGTCCGTAAACACTGTTCTTCTTTGGTCTGTGTGATGTTTCTAACGTGTATATCTTGAGGCTATCTTAATATTAAAATACGATCCGTTTGTTTGATCTCAATTATTTAACCAGTAAGGTGTGTTCTTAGTCAAACAGCCTGCGTCAGAGACAACTACATCCAACACTTTAATCAGGGCTCGACACTAGCAATGGCCCGATGGCCCGGGGCCAGTAAAAAAGTTGATTCTACTAGTCCTCCTTCTACTAGAGCACATGTGTCAAACTCAAGGCCCGCGGGCCAAATGCAGCCCCTTGAAAATTTTGGTCCGGCCCGCGTATCAATTTTAGGTTCACAATACATTTTGGCCCTGGCTAGTTGTGCACCAAACCAAAAATTCGAAAAACTGTTTTCAAACTCCAAATGATGCGACTCTCACAGCAGAATTTGGCAGATTTACTGACTTTGAGTCTGAGAAACTCCCACAGAACCAGAGAGTGTTTTAATATTCAGGCAATGAAATCATCAATCATTGTTTTGCATGATTTGCTAAATCAATATGATGGCAGGAGGAACTCTTTGCTGACTTTCTAGGGGTTTATGTCGAACAAAGTGCGACAAAAGTCGAAAAGAGCGACAAAAAAGCCAACAAAACGATGCAAAAACCGACAAAAAATAAAATAAAAATTAAAACGTCTGAGAATGCCACAAAGTCATAAAAAGTAACAAAAATGACCAAAAAAGCAACATTCAGTACTACAGTCAAAGATATTTTACTTTTTTTGATGTATGCATGTGAATTTAACTCTACATGTCTGGCCCTTGGTGTGATTCTCTTTTCCAGTATGGCCCTAAATTAAAATGAGTTTGACACCCCTGATGTAATGGAAAAACGCCATTTGTGTCACAGTTTTTTTAAAAGTGTTATTAAGGTGTGTTTAAGCTCAGAAGAAAACTGTCTTTGTGTGTTTCAGTGCTGGCCAACGGACTCATAGCATCAGGTAAGAACCAAACATGTCTTGTGTATGTCGACATAACTGCAGTGGTGGGAGTAACACCAAAAACTCACCAAGCCGCGGCGGCAATAGTTACATTTTTTGCGACTGGGAGGCGTGTTCATTTGTTTGTGTAAGAAACTCTTAACAAAAGAAAGAGCTCTTAAAACAAGACAGAAAAGGGGTACAATGGCTGACCATAGTGACCTCTAGCAGTCGTTGTAATTATCACGGGAACAAACCAAGGAAGTAAAATGACTAGCATAAGAGCATAGACAGTGAAACACAGCGACGCCATAGACTTGGACGGAGACCAGTGAAGGATATTAGAAGTCACTTTTCCAGTGCTGAAGAAGTAGATGTGACGTGAACAACCTGTCGGAAAGTTGGAAGTCTTCTGGTAGCTGTGCCAAGAGAAATCTCAATCATTCCCAATCTTACAGAGACGGAGAGCATGAGTAGGAGCTGTCCATGAGAGTAGGAGCAAAACATCGCTGAAATATTTTCTTTCGATGCTTTCATGGACTCTATGGGCTTCTCCCTTGACTGTATGATGCCTCCACGTCCTCCCAATTGCCTGCGAGCTTCTCCTGTACTATACGGTAATTCCTCTACTGTGCGACAGAAAGTTAAATTTTTACAAAAACGTCTGCTACGGAGCCATAACGTGAGGTACAAGGTAATGGAGGCTTTTATACATTGTCGTGTTTCTTTAGAAATAAACAACGGACAAATAGAGTCTTTAAATGCTTCAGATGTAAAGTTATTCGCTGTCAACGTGACGTCAGAATGAATGGGAGTCAATGGGATGCTAACGAGAGGTGAAGGCTCAGAATCTCCCCCATAGGAGGTACGCTTTCAGGATGCTCACTTACACCCTTGGTTAAACTGACCAACAAACACTGACCAAGGAAGTAAGATGACATAGTATGAGAGCCCCGAAGTCTGCGAAGAGACCCGTGTGAAACCAAAAGTCAACGGTTTTTGTTACGGATTTAGTTATCAGAATCAGACAGGCGTTTATTAACGACGTGTTTAAAACTGTGACCGTTATGTTAAATAGAACAGCCAAGTGTTTAAACTGGCCACCAGCGTGGCTGGGTTGGATCAGTGGGTAGAGCAGGTGCACATTTACTGAGAGGTTTATGCCTCAATGCAGAGGTCCAGAGTTTGACTCTGAGCTGTGGCGATTTCCTGCATGTCTTGCCCCCCCCCCTCTCTCTCTCTCCCTTGTCCCGTCCATTAAAGGTGGAAAAGCCCAAAAATAATCTTAAAAAAAACAATGACCACCAGGCAGCCATTTGACATTGTTAAGTAGGTCAAACCTACAATTACAATATTGTTAGTAATACATTACCATTGCACTGATCTCCCTTGCACTGTACTCGTATCTAAATCCTAAAATCTCAGACTATACTCTATACCCTCTTTTTTCTATATTTTTTGTAAAATAGTAAATTCTATTGTACTGTTATACTGTACACTTAACAGTATTTTTTTTTTTACAAATTTCTTACTGTCCTTTCGGTTTTTAATCTTTATATGTTGTGAGGGGTGTACTTTGAGAGCAAAGATTAACCGGAGTCAAATTTCTTGTTTGTTTACGCAAACCTGGCCAATAAAGCTGATTCTGAATATGAATTTTTGGAGTCATTTCGCGATCTACCAAGTGTGTCTTTAAGGTATGAAGACGTGCTGATACCTATTACATTGTTATGGAACGACACAGAAGGTGGGACCCAAAAGCAGACGACCAACACAAAAAGTAAGATTAAATAATTTAATGCGTGAAGTATATACAATAAATGTGCTGGTGGCAAAAAAGGGGAAGTTGAGTAGAGGGAATCCAGTGGTGAGTGGTGGGTGCTGTGCCCCGTGATGTGGTTGTGACGACCATGTGGTAGGCCTCCTCCAGAGTCCAACAAACAATTGAGTCCAATCCTTACTGAGAGAGAGAGGAGCAGGTGTGAGGAGCAAGCAGGCAGGCAGGCACACGAACGAGCAAGACAGGCTGCAACATGAGACAAACAGAAAAACTGTTTCAGCTACACAAGCAGGAACACAAGGAACACAGGGAGCTAGGATTGCCACTATACCACACTAGTTGCCTTAAATACTGCAGGAGGTTGATTAGGGAATGAGCTTCACCTGGAGCCACATGCCAGCTAAGCCACGCCCTCAGCAATCAGCACAGGAGGGAGAACATGAGTGATAAACAAACAAAAAACACACAGAACAAGAATCAGCACAGGCTGCCATGATGACATCATGACATAAATATTCATATATACAATCAGATTAATACAAAAGTGCCAAATCATCAGGGCAACACAGAATCTGCGGACACAGAATTCTGCTAAATTCCGCAGATTTTTATTCTGGATCACCGCTAAAAACTGTAAAAAGAAATCTGCAGATTCCGTTTGGGTCTGTAAATGGTTAAAATAATTTAAATAGAGAAAATGAACTGTTGCTGCTCTGCCTTGTAACTGTTACCTTGTGCTGTGTAGTTGTCTCAGACTCATCTGAAGAATCAGAAAACGTAGCATGTGGAAAAAGCAAACACAGACGAAGAGGATGGGATGACGACAGAGAAACTGAAAGAAAAGACAGTAATCGAAGGTCAGAACATTCACAGAAGTTTTATTTTTCTCTCTCTTTATCATCTCTCCATATCTTTCTGCATATTTTCTCTGTCTTCTTGTAATATTTCTAATTATACTGCAAGCTTTACGTCACGTCTCTTTTCACCAAAGATAGTTAAAAAATAGTTAAGATGTAGTTTTTGTCATTATTTCCCTTAACTATGTCTAAAGGCTCTGACACACCAAACCGATGGCCGACCGTCGGCAGAAAAGCCAGTCGGACTGATCAGTCGCTTCCCTGAGGTCAAAAAGTGCCTCAGAACACACCGAAGAGACGCCGACTTGAGCGTACGTTCTGCGCGTGCGCGAGATGTAATACTTCTCCATAACAGCAGGTGGCGCTAATCTGAATTGTCGCCCAAGAAATGAAAACTGGAAATGAGGGAACATGTCTCCAGACCTCGTAAACACAGAACACGCTGTCATCAGTCATTGTTTTCATCAGAGAGAGGTGATAGTAGTCAAGAAGGATCGTTGTTGTCATTACTCGCTGAACAGAAGAAAATACGATGGCTTGTAATAAGAAGATACTGGCGATGTCAGGTCTCGGGCACTGATTTGCTAGTCAAGGGCTAGCACTTCACCAATCAGATTGGTCATTGAGTCCGACTGCCCACTGGCCGATTCAACAAGTCAAATTGGCCAAAATGAAGGCCGACAGCACCCCCGCCTGACGACGGCCGATAATCGGGTTGGTGTGTCAGAGCCTTTATGACTGACTTCTTCCTTTCAACTCTTTAGGTCACCTGCTGTTACCCACACTGGTGTATTTAGGCAATGGTCATGGGTGGCGACCGCCCCCCGCAGAGCCCCCATGTTCCAAAACAAAGCCTCAAGACGGAGCTCATGGATGCGCTCGGGGAGGCCCTTCCAGTGGGGAGAAAAAGTGGATGAAGAACCCTCTTGGGTGCTTTACCAGTGGAGAAGACATGATAAAGTGCCCACGTGGATGCCCCTCTGGTAGATAAAACATGATATAGTGCTCTCTATCTAGGGTTGGGTACCAAAACACACTGCCAATAGGGCACCGGTTCCGAGGTAAACGGTAGTAACGAGACTGAATAAGAACGTAAATTTCGGTTCCTCATTTCGATGCCTGACTCTTTTTTTTCTTCAGAAGCATCGCTGCACCGGACGCTACGTTACCGTTAGCTAGTAGCTGGATTAAACACAATGGTTAACATGCTGACAGCTTACGTTAAGCGGTGTAAAGTGTGACTGTATTTCCCTGTAGAGGATTCCAACAGCGGGACGTAACGGTCTGCAGCTGCCGTTGTCGGAAAAACATAGACGGTGCGTTTACTTGAAACTCACCAGCCTTGTGGTGCATTTTAAGTTATTGTAAAATACCCTTTTCCCATCTGGTGCCCTTTTTTTGTAGTTTACCAGCAATTTACTGGTGAAATAAGTCATTGTTATAAGTTATTGTTATTACATAATTAATCAATCATTTACTTTTGACCATAAGGCCTTAGAAATAAACAAGCTGTGCTCCTTTTTATATTTTATATTATATACATTATAAATATACTATATATATTTCGGTTCAGGCACTGGTTCAGGCACCGTTTAGGCACCGGCACCATTTTAAAAGTATCGTTTTAGCACCAGTATCGGAAAAAAAACAAATGATACCCAACCCTACTGACAACATTATGGAATTGTGGATACCCCTCTGGTAGATAAAACATGATATAGTGCCCTCTATCAACTAAAATGAATCTAATAAAACATTGAAAATGTAATATTTTGAAACTACATCCAACTGGGTACAAAGAATCTGAGAAGTTCAGAGCAATTAAGTTCAGAGGCTTGTATAAGAGTGCTCATGGCTGTGTCTCAGAGCAGGTTTAATGTTAAGGTTAAATAATGTGATGCAGTTCTATTGTTGCACCGACCTGAATCCAAACATGACCAAGAAACTGCTTCATAATAACACAAATAATCAATTATCTCTCTGTCCCCCTTTTCAGTTTTACAAAATCAACACCTCCTGAGGTACCTTGGCCACATAGACCTCCTTCACAACCTGAGGTGCCTTGGCCACATAGACCTCCTTCACAACCTGAGGTACCTTGGCCACCTAGAGCCCCCTCACAACCTGAGGTACCTTGGCCACCTAGAGCCCCCTCACAACCTGAGGTACCTTGGCGACTAACCACCTCACAACCTGAGGTACCTTGGCGACTAAACCCCTCACAACCTGAGGTACTACCTGGCAAACAAAACCCCAAAAAAAAAAAATTCTTCAAAAAACCCCCAAAAAACGAGAACGTAGCTTGGCCACCTAGATCCCCTTCACAACGTGAGGTACCTTGGCAACTACCCCCCTCACAACCTGAGGTACCTTGGCGACTACCCCCCTCACAACCAGAGGTACCTTGGCCAATTGTAGATCCTTCACAATCTGAAGGTCCCGGCAAAAATAAACATCATGACAAATCTGAAGGTCCCGAGAAACCGTCACATGACAAATCTAAAGGTCATGACAAACCTCCACATGACATATCTAAAGGGCATGACAAACTTTTAGATCATGACAAATCTGAAGGTCCTGACAAACCGTCACATGATGAATCTGAAGTTCATGACAAACCTTCACATGACAAATCTGAAGGTACCTCACAACCTGAGGTACCTTGGCGACTACCCTCTTCACAACCTGAGGTACCTTGGCGACAACCCCCTTCACAACCTCAGGTACCTTGGCGACTACCCCCCTCACAACCTCAGATACCTTGGAGACTACACCCTTCACAACCTCAGGTACCTTGGCGACGACCCCCTTCACAACCTGAAGGTGCCGGCAAAAGTGAATATCATGAAAAATCTAACGGTCCCGTTAAACCTTCACATGACAAGCCACATCATGACAAATCTGAAGGTCATGACATACCTTCATATGAAAAATCTGAAAGTCCTGACATACCTTCGCATGACAAATCTAAAGATCCCGACATCCCTTCATATCCTGGCAAATCTAAAGGTCCCGACATACCTTCATATCCTGACAAATCTAAAGATCACGACAAGCTGTCACATCACAAATCTGAAGTCATGACAAAACTTTCATATCATGATGAATCTGAAGATAACTCACAACCTGAGCTACCTTGGCAACTACACCCCTCAAAACCTGAAGAACCTTGGCGACTACCCCCCTCACATCCTGAGGAACCTTGGCGACTACCCCCATCACAACCTGAGGTTGCTTGGCCAATTGCACCTTCACAACCTGAAGGTACTGGCAAAAATACATATCATGAAAAATTTATAGGTCCTGTTAAAACTTCACATGAAAAATCTGAAGGTCATGACAAACGTTCACATGACAAATCTGAATGTCCCAAAATACCTTCACATCCTGACAAATCTAAAGGTCCCGACATAGCTTCATATCCTAACAAATCTGAAGGTCATGACAAACCACATCTTGACAAATATGAAGGTCATGACAAACCTTCACATGACAAATCTAAAGGTCCCGACATACCTTCATATCCTGACAAATCTAAAGATCCCGACATACCTTCATATCCTGACAAATCTGAAGGTCATGACAAACCGTCATATGACAAATCTGAAGGTCCCAACATACCTTCACATCCTGAAAAATCTAAAGGTCATGACAAACCACATCGTGACAAATCTAAAGGTCCCAACATACCTTCACATCCTGACAAATCTAAAGGTCTCGACATACCTTCATATCCTGACAAATCTGAAGGTCATGACAAACTGTCATATGACAAATCTGAAGGTCATAACAAACCTTCACATGACAAATCTGAAGGTCATGACAAAACTTCACATGAAAAATCTAAAGTTCTCGACATACCTTCACATGACAAATCTAAAGGTACCAACATACCTTCACATGACATATCTAAAGGTCCCAACATACCTTCAAATCCAGACAAATCTAAAGGTCCCAACATACCTTCAAATCCCGACAAATCTGAAGGTCATGACAAAATGTCACATGGCAAATTTGAAAGTCATGACAAAACCACATCGTGACAAATATGAAGGTCATGACAAACCTTCATATGACAACTCTAAAGGTCCCAACATACCTTCAAATCCCGACAAATCTGAAGGTCATTACAAAATGTCACATGGCAAATTTGAAGGTCATGACAAACCACATTGGACAAATATGAAGGCCATGACAAACCTTCACATGACAAATCTAAAGGTCCCAACATACCTTCATATCCTGACAAATCTGAAGGTCCCAACATACCGTCACATCCTGACAAATCTAAAGGTCATGACAAACCACATCGTGACAAATCTAAAGGTCCCAACATACTTTCACATCCTGACAAATCTAAAGGTCTCGACATAGCTTCAAATCCTGACAAATCTGAAGGTCATGACAAACCACATCGTGACAAATCTAAAGGTCCCAACATACCTTCACATCCTGACAAATCTAAAGGTCTCGACATACCTTCATATCCTGACAAATCTGAAGGTCATGAGAAACCACATCTTGACAAATATGAAGGCCATGACAAACCTTCACATGACAAATCTAAAGGTCCCAACATACCTTCATATCCTGACAAATCTAAAGATCCCGACATACCTTCACATCCTGACAAATCTGAAGGTCATGACAACCGCCAAATGACAAATCTGAAGGTCATTACAAACCTTCACATGACAAATCTGAAGGTCAGACAAACCTTCACATGACAAATCTAAAGGTACCAACATACCTTCACATGACAAATCAAAAGGTCCCAACATGCCTTCAGATCCTGACAAATCTGAAAGTCATGACAAAATGTCATATGGCAAATTTGAAGTCATGACAAACCACATCTTGACAAATATGAAGGCCATGACAAACCTTCACATGACAAATCTAAAGGTCCCAACATACCTTCATATCCTGACAAATCTGAAGGTCCCAACATACCGTCACATCCTGACAAATCTAAAGGTCATGACAAACCACATCGTGACAAATCTAAAGGTCCCAAAATACCTTCACATCCTGACAAATCTAAAGGTCTCGACATACCTTCATATCCTGACAAATCTGAAGGTCATGACAAACCACATCTTGACAAATATGAAGGTCATGAGAAACCTTCACATGACAAATCTAAAGGTCCCGACATACCTTCATATCCTGACAAATCTAAAGATCCCGACATAACTTCATATACTGACAAATCTGAAGGACATGACAAACCGTCATATGACAAATCTGAAGGTCATGACAAACCTTCACATGACAAATCTGAAGGTCATGACAAACCTTCACAGGAAAAATCTAAAGTTCCCGACATAGCTTCACATGACAAATCTAAAGGTCCCAACATACCTTCAAATCCAGAAAAATCTAAAGGTCCCGACATGCCTTCATATCCTGACAAATCTGAAAGTCATGACAAAATGTCATATGGCAAATTTGAAAGTCATGACAAAACACATCGTGACAAATATGAAGGTCATGACAAACCTTCATATGACAACTCTAAAGGTCCCAACATACCTTCAAATCCTGACAAATCTGAAGGTCATTACAAAATGTCACATGGCAAATTTGAAGGTCATGACAAACCACATCGTGCCAAATATGAAGGTCATGACAAACCTTCAGATGACAAATCTAAAGGTCCCAACATACCTTCATATCCTGACAAATCTGAAGGTCCCAACATACCTTCACATCGTGACAAATCTAAAGGTCATGACAAACCACATCGTGACAAATCTAAAGGTCCCAACATACCTTCACATCCTAACAAATCTAAAGGTCTCGACATACCTTCATATCCTGACAAATCTGAAGGCCATGACAAACCACATCGTAACAAATATGAAGGTCATGAGAAACCTTCACATGACAAATCTAAAGGTCCCGACATACCTTCATATCCTGACAAATCTAAAGATCCCGACATACCTTCATATACTGACAAATCTGAAGTTCATGACAAGCTGTCATATGACAAATCTGAAGGTCATAACAAACCTTTACATGACAAATCTGAAGGTCATGACAAACCTTCACATGACAAATCTGAAGGTCATGACAAACCACATTGTGACATATATGAAGGTCATGACAAACCTTCACATGACAAATCTAAAGGTCCCAACATACCTTCACATGACAAATCTAAAGGTCCCAACATACCTTCAAATCCAGACAAATCTAAAGGTCCCGACATGCCTTCATATCCTGACAAATCTGAAAGTCATGACAAAATGTCATATGGCAAATTTGAAAGTCATGACAAACCTTCATATGACAACTCTAAAGGTCCCAGCATACCTTCAAATCCTGACAAATCTGAAGGTCATTACAAAATGTCACATGGCAAATTTGAAGGTCATGACAAACCACATCGGGACAAATATGAAGGTCATGACAAACCTTCACATGACAAATCTAAAGGTCCCAACATACCTTCATATCCTGACAAATCTAAAGGTCCCGACAAACCTTCATATCCTGAAAAATCCAAAGATCCCGACATACCTTCATATACTGACAAATCTGAAGGTCATGACAAACCTTCACATGACAAATCTGGAGGTCATGACAAACCACATCACGACATATCTGAACGTCTTGACAAACCACATGATAAATCTGAAGGTCACGACAAACCTTCCCATGACAAATCTAAAGGTCCGGACAAACACATGACAAATCTGAAGGTCCCGACAAACCTTCATATCCTGAAAAATCCAAAGATCCCACATACCTTCATATACTGACAAATCTGAAGGTCGCGACAAACCTTCACATGACAAATCTGGAGGTCATGACAAACCACATCACGACATATCTGAACGTCTTGACAAACCACATGATAAATCTGAAGGTCATGACAAACCTTCCCATGACAAATCTAAAGGTCCCGACATACCTTCACATGACAAATCGAAAGGTCCCAACATACCTTCAAATCCAGAAAAATCTAAAGGTCCCGCCTGCCTTCATATCCTGACAAATCTGAAAGTCATGACAAAATGTCATATGGCAAATTTGAAAGTCATGACCAACCACAACGAGACATATATGAAGGTCATGACAAACCTTCACATGACAAATCTAAAGGTCCCAACATACCTTCATATCCTGACAAATCTGAAGGTCCCAACATACCTTCACATCCTGACAAATCTAAAGGTCATGACAAACCACATCGTGACAAATCTAAAGGTCCCAACATACCTTCACATCCTGACAAATCTAAAGGTCTCGACATACCTTCATATCCTGACAAATCTGAAGGTCATGACAAACCTTCACATGACAAATCTAAAGGTACCAACATACCTTCACATGACAAATCAAAAGGTCCCAACATGCCTTCAGATCCTGAAAAAAATCTTGAAAGAATGACAATCTGCATGGCAAATTTGAAAGTCATGACAAACCACATCGTGACAAATATGAAGGTCATGACAAACCTTTTCATATGACAAATCTAAAGAGTACCATACATACCTTTAAAAAAAAAAAAAAAAAAAAAAAAAAAAAAAAAAAAAAAAAAAAAACTTTTACATGGCAAAATTTGAAGGTCATGACAAACCACATCGTGGCAAATATGAAGGTCATGACAAACCTTCACATGACAAATCTAAAGGTCCCAACATACCTTCATATCCTGACAAATCTGAAGGTCCCAACATACCGTCACATCGTGCAAATCTAAAGGTCATGACAAACCACATCGTGACAAATCTAAAGGTCCCAACATACCTTCACATCCTAACAAATCTAAAGGTCTCGACATACCTTCATATCCTGACAAATCTGAAGGCCATGACAAACCACATCGTAACAAATATGAAGGTCATGAGAAACCTTCACATGACAAATCTAAAGGTCCCGACATACCTTCATATCCTGACAAATCTAAAGATCCCGACATACCTTCATATACTGACAAATCTGAAGGTCATGACCAACTGTCATATGACAAATCTGAAGGTCATAACAAACCTTTACATGACAAATCTGAAGGTCGTGACAAACCTTCAACAAATCTTAAACACGACAAATCTGAAGGTCGCGACAAACCACATTGTGACATATATGAAGGTCATGACAAACCTTCACATGACAAATCTAAAGGTCCCAACATACCTTCACGCGACAAATCTAAAGGTCCCAACATACCTTCAAATCCAGACAAATCTAAAGGTCCGACATGCCTTCATATCCTGACAAATCTGAAAGTCATGACAAAATGTCATTGGCAAATTTGAAAGTCATGACAAACCTGCATATGACAACTCTAAAGGTCCCAACATACCTTCAAATCCTGACAAATCTGAAGGTCATTACAAAATGTCACATGGCAAATTTGAAGGTCATGACAAACCACATCGGGACAAATATGAAGGTCATGACAAACCTTCACATGACAAATCTAAAGGTCCCAACATACCTTCATATCCTGACAAATCTAAAGGTCCCGACAAACCTTCATATCCTGAAAAATCCAAAGATCCCGACATACCTTCATATACTGACAAATCTGAAGGTCATGACAAACCTTCACATGACAAATCTGGAGGTCATGACAAACCACATCACGACATATCTGAACGTCTTGACAAACCACATGATAAATCTGAAGGTCATGACAAACCTTCCCATGACAAATCTAAAGGTCCCGACAAACCACATGACAAATCTGAAGGTCCCGACAAACCTTCATATCCTGAAAAATCCAAAGATCCCGACATACCTTCATATCCTGACAAATCTGAAGGTCATAACAAACCTTCACATGACAAATCTGGAGGTCATGACAAACCACATCACGACATATCTGAACGTCTTGACAAACCACATGATAAATCTGAAGGTCATGACAAACCTTCCCATGACAAATCTAAAGGTCCCGACATACCTTCACATGACAAATCGAAAGGTCCCAACATACCTTCAAATCCAGAAAAATCTAAAGGTCCCGACATGCCTTCATATCCTGACAAATCTGAAAGTCATGACAAAATGTCATATGGCAAATTTGAAAGTCATGACAAACCACATTGTGACATATATGAAGGTCATGACAAACCTTCACATGACAAATCTAAAGGTCCCAACATACCTTCATATCCTGACAAATCTGAAGGTCCCAACATACCTTCACATCCTGACAAATCTAAAGGTCATGACAAACCACATCGTGACAAATCTAAAGGTCCCAACATACCTTCATATCATGACAAATCTGAAGGTCATGACAAACCGTCATATGACAAATCTGAAGGTCATGACAAACCTTCACATGACAAATCTGAAGGTCATGACAAACCTTCACATGAAAAATCTAAAGTTCCCGACATACCTTCACATGACAAATCTAAAGGTCCCAACATACCTTCACATAACAAATCTAAAGGTCCCAACATACCTTCAAATCCAGACAAATCTAAAGGTCCCGACATGCCTTCATATCCTGACAAATCTGAAAGTCATGACAAAATGTCATATGGCAAATTTGAAAGTCATGACAAACCACATCGTGACAAATATGAAGGTCATGACAAACCTTCAGATGACAAATCTAAAGGTCCCAACATACCTTCATATCCTGACAAATCTGAAGGTCCCAACATACCTTCACATCGTGACAAATCTAAAGGTCATGACAAACCACATCGTGACAAATCTAAAGGTCCCAACATACCTTCAAATCCTGACAAATCTGAAGATCATTACAAAATGTCAGATGGCAAATTTGAAGGTCATGACAAACCACATCGTGACAAATATGAAGGTCATGACAAACCTTCACATGCCAAATCTAAAGATCCCAACATACCTTCATATCCTGACAAATCTAAAGGTCCCGACATACCTTTATATCCTGACAAATCTAAAGGTCCCAAAATACCTTCATATCCTGACAAATCTAAAGATCCCGACATACCTTCATATACTGACAAATCTGAAGGTCATGACAAACCTTCACATGACAAATCTGGAGGTCATGACAAACCACATCACAACATATCTGAACGTCTTGACAAACCTTCACATGATAAATCTGAAGGTCATGACAAACCTTCCCATGACAAATCTAAAGGTCCCGACAAACCTTCACATGACAAATCTGAAGGTCATGACAAATCTTCACATGAAAAATCTAAAGTTCCCGACATACCTTCACATGACAAATCTAAAGGTCCCAACATACCTTCGAATCCAGACAAATCTAAAGGTCCCGACATGCCTTCATATCCTGACAAATCTGAAAGTCATGACAAAATGTCATATGGCAAATTTGAAAGTCATGACAAACCACATCTTGACAAATATGAAGGTCATGACAAACCTTCACATGACAAATCTAAAGGTCCCAACATACCTTCACATCCTAACAAATCTAAAGGTCCCGACATACCTTCATATCCTGACAAATCTAAAGGTCCCGACATACCTTCATATCCTGACAAATCTGAAGGTCATGACAAACCACATCTTGACAAATATGAAGGTCATGACAAACCTTCACATGACAAATCTAAAGGTCCCGACATATCTTCATATCCTGACAAATCCAAAGATCCTGACATACCTTCATATCCTCACAAATCTGAAGGTCATGAAAAACCGTCATATGACAAATCTGAAGGTCATAACAAACCTTCACATGACAAATCTGGAGGTCATGACAAACCTTCACATGACAAATCTAAAGGTCCCGACATACCTTCACATGACAAATCTAAAGGTCCAACGTACATTCAAATCCTGACAAATCTAAAGGTCCCGACAAATCACATGACAAATCTGAAGGTCCCGACATACCTTCATATCCTGACAAATCTGAAGGTCCCAACATACCTTCAAATCCAGACAAATCTAAAGGTCCCGACATGCCTTCATATCCTGACAAATCTGAAGGTCCCAACATACCTTCATATCCTGACAAATCTGAAGGTCATGACAAACTGTCACATGACAAATCTAAAGGTCATGACTATACTTCACATGACAAATCTAAAGGTCCCAACATACCTTCATATCCTGACAAATCTGAAGGTCATGACAAACTGTCATATGGCAAATTTGAAGGTCATGACAAACCACATCGTGACAAATCTGAAGAACATAACAAACCTTCACATGACAAATCTAAAGTTCCTGACAAATCTTCACATGACAAATCTAAAGGTCCCAACATACCTTCAAATCCTGACAAATCTAAAGGTCCCGACATACCTTCATATCGTGACAAATCTGAAGGTCATGTCAGACTGTCGTATGGCAAATTTGAAGGTCATGACAAACCACATCGTGACAAACATGAAGGTCATGACAAACCTTCACATGACAAATCTAAAGGTCCACACAAATCTTCACATGACAAATCTAAAGGTCCCGACAAATCTTCACATGACAAATCTAAAGGTCCCAACAGAACTTCAAATCCTGACAAATCTAAAGGTCCCGACATACCTTCATATCCTGACAAATCTGAAGGTCATGCCAAAATGTCAAATGGCAAAGTTGAAGGTCATGACAAACCTTCACATGACAAATCAAAAGGTCCCGACATACCTTCACATGACAAATCGAAAGGTCCAAACATACCTTCACATGACAAATCGAAAGGTCCCAACACACCTTCAAATCCTGACAAATATGGAGGTCATGAGAAACTGTCACATGACAAAGCTGAAGGTACCTCACAAACCTCAGGAACCTTGGCGACTACCCCCTCACAACCTAAGGTTGCTTGGCCAATTGCTCCTTCACAACCTAAAGATGCCGCAAAATGCATATCATGAAAAGCTAAAGTTCCTGTTAAACCCTCACATGACAAAGCTGAAGGTCATGACAAACCTTCCCATGACAAATCTAAAGGTCCCGACATACCTTCACATGACAAATCGAAAGGTCCCAACATACCTTCAAATCCAGAAAATCTAAAGGTCCCAACATACCTTCAAATCCTGACAAATCTAAAGGTCCCGACATACCTTCATATCGTGACAAATCTGAAGGTCATGTCAGACTGTCGTATGGCAAATTTGAAGGTCATGACAAACCACATCGTGACAAACATGAAGGTCATGACAAACCTTCACATGACAAATCTAAAGGTCCACACAAATCTTCACATGACAAATCTAAAGGTCCCGACAAATCTTCACATGACAAATCTAAAGGTCCCAACAGAACTTCAAATCCTGACAAATCTAAAGGTCCCGACATACCTTCATATCCTGACAAATCTGAAGGTCATGCCAAAATGTCAAATGGCAAAGTTGAAGGTCATGACAAACCTTCACATGACAAACCTTCACATGACAAATCAAAAGGTCCCGACATACCTTCACATAACAAATCGAAAGGTCCAAACATACCTTCACATGACAAATCGAAAGGTCCCAACACACCTTCAAATCCTGACAAATATGGAGGTCATGAGAAACTGTCACATGACAAAGCTGAAGGTACCTCACAACCTCAGGAACCTTGGCGACTACCCCCCTCACAACCTCAGGTTGCTTGGCCAATTGCTCCTTCACAACCTAAAGATGCCGGCAAAAATGCATATCATGAAAAAGCTAAAGTTCCCGTTAAACCCTCACATGACAAAGCTGAAGGTCATGACAAACCTTCATATCCTGACAAATCTAAAGGTCCTGACATACCTTCATATCCTGACAAATCTGAAGGTCATGACAAACTGTCACATGACAAATCTGAAGGTCATGACAAACCACATCATGACAAAGCTGAAGGTCATGACAAACAACATCATGACAAATCTGAAGGTCATGACAAACCTTCACATGACAAACCACATCATGACATATCTGAAGGTACCTCACAAGCTGAGGTACCTTGGCAACTACCCCCCTCACAACCTGAGGTACCTTGGCAACTACCCCCCTCACAACCTGAGGATCCTTGGCAACTACCCACCTCACAACCTGAGGTACCTTGGCAACTACCCCCCTCACAACCTGAGGAACCTTGGCAACTACCCACCTCACAACCTGAGGTACCTTGGCGACTACCCCCCTCACAACCTGAGGATCCTTGGCAACTACCCACCTCACAACCTCAGGAACCTTGGCAACTACCCCCCTCACAACCTGAGGTTGCTTGGCCAATTGCTCCTTCACAACCTGAAGGTGCCGGCAAAAATGCATATCATGAAAAAGCTAAAGTTCCCGTTAGACCTTCACATGAGAATGCTGAAGGTCATGACAAACCTTCACATGACAAATCTGAAGGTCATGACAAACCACATCGTGACAAATCTGAAGGTCATGACAAACCACATTTTGACAAATCTGAAGGTCACGACAAACCATATCATGACACATCTAAAGATCCCGACATACCTTCACATCCTGACAAATCTAAAGGTCCCGACATACCTTCATATCCTGACATATCTACAGGTCTCGACATATCTTCATATCCTGACATATCTAAAGGTCCCGACATACCTTCGCATCCTGAGAAATCTAAAGGTCCCGACATACCTTCACATTCCTCCAAAGCCAAAGGTCAATTGTCCCATGGAGCTACACAGTGTGGCACACACTCTGGCATAGGTGAATGTTGTTGCACAACAAAATGTTGTTGCACAACTACACGTCATTGTACAGTTAAGTGTCCTTGCAAAGGTACTCGCTGTTGCAAAGGAAAGAATTGTTGCTGCAAAGGAAAGAATTGTTGCTGCAAAGGAAAGAATTGTTGCTGCAAAGGAAAAGCTCCACCTAAGTCACTCATTGGTGGTCTGGAAAGGAACACAGAGGGAAGCTAAAATGTTGTAAGTTACTAGTTCCTTCACACACTTCTGAGAGTATCTCCACTTTACACATCCTGTTATTGCAAATTATAATAGGCAGTGAGCTGAGGAAAAAACATTCACTATATGACATTGGCTTTACGTTAATGCACAACTTTCCCCTAGTTTAACTGCTTAAGCCTGGTAGAGGGCGGAAAAAATGTCACTTTTAAAGGTCCAGTGTGTAACGCTTTTAGTTGATCATTCTCAAAATCTGTGTTGCCTGTTTCACAAACTTTTCATGAATATGTACCACCACCATCAATTCCAAGTATTCCTATTATCTTGAAATTTTACATTTGCGTTTGCATGAAGTGGGCTAGACGCTCCATATTCATGCTCCATCTTGAAATACGTTAGCTGGTAAGGGACATACAGGACATACTGCACCACCTTAGTGTGTCTCTGTGTGTGTCTGTGTGTGTGTGTCTGTGTGTGTGTGTGTGTGTGTCTGTATGTGTGTGTCTGTGTGTGTGTGTCTGTGTGTGTGTCTGTGTCTGTGTAAGGGACATACAGGACATACTGCACCACCTTTGTGTGTGTGTCTGTGTGTGTGTGTGTCTGTATGTGTGTGTGTGTGTGTGTGTGTGTGTGTCTGTGTAAGGGACATACAGGACATACTTCTCCACCTGTGTGTGTGTGTGTGTGTGTGTGTGTGTGTGTGTGTGTGTGTCTGTGTGTGTGTGTCTGTGTAAGGGACATACAGGACATACTGCACCACCTGAGTGTGTCTCTGTGTGTGTCTGTATGTGTGTCTGTATGTGTGTGTCTGTGTGTGTGTTGTGTGTGTGTGTGTGTGTGTGTGTGTGTAAGGTACATACAGGACATACTGCTCCACCTTTGTGTGTGTGTGTGTGTGTGTGTGTCAGGTGCCTGACCAAGCGACAGGTCAGGTGCTAAAAGTCTCCCTTAGCGTTATATAAAGCGCTTTAACTAAACACACTTGGTCGGGACTATTGGTGTCCCTTTTGACTAGAGGTTTTGAAATTAATCAAATAATCGATACATGGAATCGTGGACATGGACAATGCTGCATCCATAAACGGCCGGCTCATAATCGATTATTTCTGTTTATAATTTAATGTAGGCCTGACACCATTTCTGTTTACATATTCTGGTATGTTTTGCACATTCAGGAAGAGCCATGTGCTCAGTGCTGTATAGTTTTATGTATCCAGTTTATTTAGTATTAGAGCACTGCAGAATGTTTGGTTTTTGAAGCTTGAAAAGCTATGAATTAAATATCCTACATGGCTTTAATAGAAACATGGATTTGACGCATCGAGATGCATCGAGATATCGAATCAAATTGAATTGCTGACACGATAATCGTAATCGAATCGAATCGGGAGATCAGTGAAGATTCACACCTCTACTTTTGACACAGTTATGTTAAGGAAAAGGTCGTGGGTGGGCTTACGTTTGCGTGACCCACGGGAATAATGTGCCGGTTAAAGACACTCGCGGGACACGATCCCCCGGTCTCCAGGGTGAAAGTCAGATTGACTGCCTTTTCTGCTGAAGGATGGCCCTTTGGTTGGTGTGTCACCGGCTTAAGTCTCAGCTTCAACATAATGTATGGAAGACAGTACATTACTACGACATTCAAGGTTGTTTTCTGTTTCTGGACGCCTTTTTGCATCACAGGGTTTCCGTAGTGTAGTGGTTATCACGTTCGCCTAACACGCGAAAGGTCCCCGGTTCGAGACCGGGCGGAAACATTATTTGTTTCTTGCTGTGATTCATGTTATGGCTTCTTCCTGCTTTCTTAGAAGTAATAACAGTCCGTTAGAAAGAGACGTGATCTGTAAATGTGGATTTTCCGATGTGTCCCCGAAAGCAGCTTTTAGCTTTGCGTCAAAACATTTTGCAATGAGTAATCAAATTAGGTAGGGATCCATCCCATAATGTTGTCAGACACTTAGAATAATAATCTGAGTCTGTCAGCAGCAACAGCTGCTACAGTAGGTTTAGTGATCCATCTGTATACTTTGTGACTAATTTGGCCTCACATTGCAGCAAGTTTGGGTTACACAGAGATAGTACAGTGACTCACTGGGAGGCTGGGCTTTTAAAACACAGAGAAATGCTCATTGCCTCAATCAGAAAGACACATACAGCTTTTGGAGTGTGCTTTAGAGTTATCTGATCGTATCTTCATGTGTGTTTTACAGAGCCCAGTCGTGTCGCTTCAACGGGAAGAAGAGCTTATCATCTTTCTACAAATCTCTCTATCCCCACATCATATACTAATGCTAACTTTTCAGTGCATTTACATTTGGAAAATGACTAAATAAAGCACTGTTAAAAAAAAACATGATGCAGACATTTTCTGTAGTGTTGATGCAGACTTAAACTCACACTTTTGTACGCTCGTACCCACATTCATTGGGATACTGGGTGTTAATTTTAAACCCGACTGGTTGTCTATTGTCTTATTAAGAAGAAACAAAATTCTAATTAATGTTTAAACAATTAAATAATTGAGGAACCCTCTTATGTGCCTGTGCTGTCTCTTCACTTAATCTAGAAAAGCAACGAGTTTAGAGCCATGCAAGCAGCTCTAACTGTGCTGAATGCTAATATCATCAAAACATGCTCCCAGAACCAATACCCAGAAAATGCTAATTAGCTGTAAACACAACATCCAGCTGAGGCTGATGAATGTCACTACCAGTAACATTTCTCTGTCAGGCAGCTGTAGTACAATGTTTTCCTCTGAAGTAGACATACACAGTAAGTCAGCAGTAGTTGACTAATAGTTGGGTTGCATAGTAAGTGCTTTGGGGCCCTTTTGTTAGTTATTTATCAGTGGTGTAACACAGTGGTTCTCAACCTTTTTGGGTCATGATCACCCAGAATAATGAGGTTGGTGTTCACAACCCTCCCAACCCCTCGACAACGAGAAAGAGAGCTGCAAACCGGTGTAAACAGCTGTTTCTACACTCCTCCCCTGCTGATTTGGAGTGATTTTTGTGAATGCTCTGATTAATAAAAGTAAAGAAATAATGCGTTGCTTTAAAGACAGGTTAGTTTAGTTTTAGCAGCTAGCACCTAGCATTGTCCAATGTGCTGTAGGCTGTGTATTTTTGATGTGTTGGTGATTTTTTTCTAATTGTAAAGTTTAACCAAGATAATAGTGTGAAATATATTTTTTTAGTTTCAGCAATATAAACTCAGCAAAAAAAGAAACGCCCCTTTTTCAGGACACTGTATTTTAAAGATACTTTTGTAAAAATCTAAATAACTTTAGAGATCTTTATTGTAAAGGGTTTAAACAATGCTTGTTGAATGAGCCATGAACAATTAATGAACATGCACCTGTTGAATGGTCGAAAAGACAATAACAGCTTGCAGGGGGTAGGCAATTAAGGTCACAGTTAAAAGAACACGCCGACTTATTGGGAATTTAGCTTATTCACCGTAACCCCCAGAGTCCATACATACCCTTCTCATCTCCGTGCGTGCTGTAACGCTGCCTGACAGCACCAGCGGCATCAGCCCATCACAGATCATGCAGGTGAATGGTTCCAGTAATCCTACTGCTCCGAATTGTGACAAAAGTGACAAAATAACACCAACATGTTCCTATTTACATGTGGTGATTTGTAGAGTCACAGCGTGTACAAAAAACAACGTAACATGAGACACAGCCATCTTCTATCCGTGAACAAACCGGGAACTATATTCTCAGACAGGCTTGCTGCAAAACAAAATAATTCTGCCCAAATAGCAGAAGTAGCAGAGCTTCCCCTTCTGAGAATATAGTTCCCGGTTTGTTTACGGTTAGAAGATGGCTGTGTCTCATGTTACGTTGTTTTTTGTACACGCTGTGACTCTACAATTCACAACATGTAAATAGGAACATGTTGGCGTTATTTTGTCACTTATTCGGAGCAGTAAGATTACTGGAACCATTCATCTGCAGGATCTGTGCTGTCCTGATGCTCCTGGGAGATGAGAAGGGTATGTATGGACTGGTCTAACTCTGGGGGTCACGGTGAATAAGCTAAATTCCCAATAAGTCGGCGCGTTCCTTTAAAAGAAATTAGGAAAGTAAAGAGACCTTTATACTGACTCTGAAAAACACCGCCCAGGGTCCCTGCTAATCTGCGTGAACATGCCTTAGGCCTGGTGCAAGGAGGCATGAGGACAGCAGATGTGGCCAGGGCGACACATTACAATGTCCCTACAGTGAGACGCCTAAGACAGCGCTACAGGGAGACACTGCCGGTCAGGACCTGCTAGTCCAGCTAAGGGAACTACCACAGAGATCGCCCTGCCAAGCCTCCTACTCACCAACACCAGATCGATCACACACAAAATGGATGAGCTACAAATACACACGGAACTGCTGCATGTTGATTTTCACAGAAACATGACTGAACACACGGCAGCTAGCAGCTAGCAGGGCGAGCTAGCTACCAGCAGGATAGAGACAGGGTAGGTGATTTTAAACAATGTCTGAGGTGAAAACGCATCTTGTTGTCACATTAGGGCCCTGTTCATGTTGCACAGACGTTTTAATTGCATTTTTTGTCTGTTAAGAGGCACAAAGGCACTTGGCCCGACAACTGCAGTTTTAGCTGAGTGGAAGCTCGTACACGTAGCTGCAGCTACTCCGTGTTTCTATCGACTTTTCTCGCATATTTACAGCGGTCAAGATTAATGTAAAAATTGGCCGGAATTCCCCTTTAATGAACTAGCCAGTCTGGTGCAGTACATGAGGAGGAGACGCACTGTAGTGCTTAATGCAGCTGGTGGGGACACAAGATACTGAGGGATACATTTGACTTTGACCCCCCCCCTTTGTTAAGGGACACATTATTGCATTTCTGTTAGTCACTTGTCAGTGAAAATTGTTCATTTCATGTCTTAGTTGTTAAATCTTTTAATGTTCATGCAAATATTTGCATATATGTTAAGTTTGCTTAAAATATAAAAGCAGTTGAAAGTTTTGCTGAGTATATATTGCTTTATGCTCTACTAATTTAGTAAAAAAAACATTGAAAAAGATTGTGGTTTGGATTAAAACATGCAGTTCCTGGGTGAAAGTCCTTTGTTCTCGGCTCGAACATGCTGAGTTTCAGTAATGAATGAAAGTTTTTTTTTTTTTTAAATAGTCCCCGTTTTTATGTGCTGATCCAAAAAATTAAAAGATCCGTGATTCAAAACCGTGATCCCATCGAACCTTGAGTTCAGTGATCCATTGCACCCCTATCATTTATAATTTACACTAAAGTTGCAAGAATTTAATCAACATGGTTGGTCAACTATGACTTAAATCTCCAACTATTTTGATTATTGATTAATCGGTTTTATAAATTTTTATGAAGGGAAACTTGTGTAATGTCAGCTTGTAAAAAGTGAATATGTTCTAGTTTATTCTCTCCTTTGTGACAGTAAACTGAATATCTTTGAATTGAGGACAAAACAAGACATTTTAAGGAAGTGATCTTGGGCTTTTGGGAGACATTGATCAACATTTTCTTACATTTTATAGAATGAACAACTAACAGATGAGGAAAATAATCGGTTACTTTACTAGCAAATAAAAATTAAAAAAAGATTGCCTCCCCGTCGGGGAATTGAACCCCGGTCTCCCGCGTGACAGGCGGGGATACTGACCACTATACTAACGAGGACAGCCAGAAATCTGTCTGTGCAGTACCCCCTTTTAACCATTACATAGGTGTCTTTGGGACAGTGGCGCTGTTTCAACATTTTGATAAATTACACACAAATAAATGAACAAATACAAATCCACATTTACCAGTTTGTTTCCCAAAAGACCTTCAGTGGTGACAAGCATCTGTTTGAGCCATGTGAGTTAACAAAAAACATCATTGATATGAAGATGACTAAAGCCAGCAGATGAGTATGAGCTCAAACAGGTGAGAAAGAGGCTTTTAAAACTAATGAATTCAAGTTTTAAGCTGCCGTTGAAGCGACACGACTGGGCTCTGTAAAACACACATGAAGATACGATCAGATAACTCTAAAGCACACTCCAAAAGCTGTATGTGTCTTTCTGATTGAGGCAATGAGCATTTCTCTGTGTTTTAAAAGCCCAGCCTCCCAGTGAGTCACTGTACTATCTCTGTGTAACCCAAACTTGCTGCAATGTGAGGCCAAATTAGTCACAAAGTATACAGATGGATCACTAAACCTACTGTAGCAGCTGTTGCTGCTGACAGACTCAGATTATTATTCTAAGTGTCTGACAACATTATGGGATGGATCCCTACCTAATTTGATTACTCATTGCAAAATGTTTTGACGCAAAGCTAAAAGCTGCTTTCGGGGACACATCGGAAAATCCACATTTACAGATCACGTCTCTTTCTAACGGACAGTTATTACTTCTAAGAAAGCAGGAGGAAGCCATAACATGAATCACAGCAAGAAACAAATAATGTTCCCGCCCGGTCTCGAACCGGGGACCTTTCGCGTGTTAGGCGAACGTGATAACCACTACACTACGGAAACCCTGTAATGCAAAAAGGCGTCCAGAAACAGAAAAAAACCTTGAATGTCGTAGTAATGTACTGTCTTCCATACATTATGTTGAAGCTGAGACTTAAGCCGGTGACACACCAACCAAAGGGCCAACCTTCAGCAGAAAAGGCAGTCAATCTGACTGCCTCCCTGAGTTGGCCAAAAAAAGTTCCTCGGAACACACCGAAGCGACGCCGACTGCCGACAGCAGCTGATTGGATGATCACGTCACGTGGGGTCTGGTGTGGGGTCTGAAACATGACTGAACACACGGCAGCTAGCAGCTAGCAGGGCGAGCTAGCTACCAGCAGGATAGAGACAGGGTAGGTGATTTTAAACAATGTCTGAGGTGAAAACGCATCTTGTTGTCACATTAGGGCCCTGTTCATGTTGCACAGACGTTTTAATTGCATTTTTTGTCTGTTAAGAGGCACAAAGGCACTCTAAAACTTGCCCCGACAACTGCAGTTTTAGCTCAGAGGAAGCTCGTACACGTAGCTGCAGCTACTCCGTGTTTCTATCGACTTTTCTCGCATATTTACAGCGGTCAAGATTAATGTAAAAATTGGCCTGACTGCCTCCCTGAGTTGGCCAAAAAAAGTTCCTCGGAACACACCGAAGCGACGCCGACTGCCGACAGCAGCTGATTGGATGATCACGTCACGTGGGGTCTGGTTTCTCCAGAAATTCAAAGCCAGACTGTCATGGCGGCTCGTTCAGAATCCGATCTCATATTGTACTAAAATAGTTCACCGAAACGAGAAAAAAACGAAAAGAGAGAAATAGGCCGTGCAGTTGCTGAATCTGTCTTCATTTAAGATCAACAAAGGTCAGTTTAAAAGATTTTCGTCTCATTTTGAGAGACTCTAGTCACGCTCATCCCGCTCGTCATTTCCTGGTTAGCGATCCCAAAAAAATAAAAAAGCTACAAAAACATGTAAAAGCATGAAAAACGCCAAACACTGACAAAAAAAACCCCTTAAATTAGTTTATATATAGCTGCTGCTGAATCTGTCTTCATTTCAGATCAGTGCCCGCCCTCCGAACACACACCGAACCGACTCGAGTCACTAGCTATGTTTCCATCGACCCGTTTTTATCCGAATTAAGTGATATTGAATGAAAAATGCCTAATGGAAACCGTAAAATCCGACTGAATTTCATGAATATCGACTCAAATGAAATACGTTTCGGTCTCATCGGATTTTCTCTTGATCGATATATGGCTTATGCGATAAACGCTGATGGAAACGTTATTTGACGAATAAATAATGAATTGCGATTAAGTTTTAGGTCATTTTATGGTTGCAACCCGCAATAAAACGAAGAAGAAGAAGTTTCAGTTAATTTCCGCCCAGTATTTCCGCTCTGTTTGCAAAACAAAAACAGATGTAAGCGGACAAACGAGGAGACGAGATACTTTTTTAATTTAATTTACCAGAAAAATAAAACAGCTATTTTAGATAGCAAAAATCTAAGAAACGCCATCATTTATCAGGAGCTCGCGAAGGAAATGACAAACAGTTACGACAGGGACATTAAACGCTTAACATGAAAAAGCTTAACGTAGTTTAATGTATCTAAACAACGATGATCATCACCAGATGTATCATGGTTATATCTTGTCATGAACACTTAAGCCTGTCAAAAAAACTAAATCGAAATCCAACGATTATAGAAGTTATCTCACGTTAATATTTTCTTCATCAGTGGCCGTATTAATATTATTAATATGGCGGGAAAAGCAACGTGGTTTAATGTACCTAAACAATGATCAATCATCACCAAATTTCTCTCTCATATTACCCATCATAACCACGGAAAACTGTCAAATAATCTAACCCAAAGTCCAATTATTATGGACGTTATCTGACATAAAGCGTTTCTGCTTCAGGGCAGCGGAGCGGCTGGGGGTTGACTCTCCACGGTTCTCATTGGCTTTATAAGTCCTAATGTGAAAAAGCTTAACATGGTTTAATGTATCTAAACAACGATCAATCATCACCAAAAACATCCTCTTCTATATTGCTCATCATAACCACTTAAAACGGTCAAACCTAACCCAATGTCCAAATATTATGGACGTTATCTGACACATTAACGTGAGATAACTTCTATAATCGTTGGATTTCGATTTAGTTTTTTTGACAGGCTTAAGAGTTCATGACAAGATATGACCATGATACTGGTGATGACTGATCGTTGTTTAGATATTAAACCATGTTAAGCTTTTTCACGTTAAGCGTTTTAGAATGTCCCCTTACGACAAGCCGTGGGACGTCCTGCGGAGTAAATGGAAGGCGCTCAAACAGCGATACACGGCTCAACAAAGAGAGTTGTCTCTCAGCGGTGCCGGAGGAAAATATAAGGCAAGTTCCACCTTTTAGATGAGCTGGATCAGATCCTAGGCCAAAGGCCCATCGGAGCTTAGGCTGGCTTCTAATATTAACAACTACTTTTGTCTAGCAAAACTTTGTTCGCAAACGTTCGCTTGAATCTTGTGCGATTCAGTTCAGAAATGAACGGAAACACCTTAAAATGTCTCAAATCAATTCGATATACCAATGCAAAACAGCATGTGACGTCATCACGCAGAGGTTTTTATTCGCTTTAAAGCTGTTGGGTGGAAACACACTTTCACCAGCTTTATTCGCATGAGTTTTTTTACCGAACTTCAGATAATTTGATTGACAAGTGGATGGAAACTTAGCTACTGACCTCGCCACCAGCCGATTATCGGGTTGGTGCATCAGAGGCTCTACAGGATGAATGTATAAAACATGAAAAAAGGCAAGTTTCACTTCCAGTAACATACCGTAAACCTTTCTTTTATGAACAGTCCAACTCTATAAATACCTCTGGACAAAATGTAATAAAACTATTACCCTGATGCAGCATCACTTGGCGGTGCAGAGGTGTGGGGGGGGGTGGGGGGGGGGGCAGGAGTTGTCACAGATATCCAAGGGATAGCAGGGGATGGATTTAAAAGTGCATCTTTAAAGAAAGAATAAACATTATTACATTACATGTCATTTAGCGGAGGCTTTTATCCATAATGACTTACAATTAAGTGCTTTCAACTGTGAAGGTTCAAACTCCAGACAACAAGTAGTAAGAGCAAGAACATTAGCTTTAAATAAGCTAAGCTACAAAGAGACATGAAAGTGCAGAAGAGTCAGAAGAGATGTGTTTTTAGCCTTCGGCGGAAGATGTGTAGGCTTTCAGCCATCCTGATGTCGATGGGGAGCTCGTTCCACCATTTGGGAGCCAGGACAGTGGACTGCACGGGGTAAACATTTTAAACTTTAAAAACTTTAAAAATTTAAAGATTAAATTTTTAGATTGAATTTAGAATGATACAAAAAAATTATAATTCACTCCATTATTGTGAATAAAATTTCAATCCAAATATCAGTCAAATTAATCGCATTTAGCCTATACTGCCTATGTCCCGGGCCAGCACTGTTTTTATCATATTTTTCCATAATCGAGCAGCCCAGAATGATTGGAGGCAACCTGCCAGGGTGCTGCAGACCAGCAGAGGCCAACTAAAGAGAAAGGATCATTCCATTAGGGATATATGGTCGGATTTCAGATAGAATTGCTTGTTTAACCCAGATACAGATATATTACCTATTTTTCTATAAATATCAGCCTGTATGTGATCTGTACATACATTCAAAATGGAAAACAATGTTTCCGCCCGGTTTCGAACCGGGGACCTTTCGCGTGTGAGGCGAACGTGATAACCACTACACTACGGAAACTGACATGTATGAAACAGAGGCCATTACGTAATAAATATATGACAGTGAACACAGACCCCACAAATATAGTAAGTATAGCATAATAGTATATAATAGTTTTTGAGTGCTGAACTGGGACAGCTTCTGTATCGTAAAAGCATTGTTAACAACTTTGGACTCTCGCAAAACTCTTCTAACTATGTATATAAGGTTATGTCACACAATGGAGGTCATCACGGGGGATTAGCTCAAATGGTAGAGCGCTCGCTTAGCATGCGAGAGGTAGCGGGATCGATGCCCGCATCCTCCAGTAACATTTACTTTTCACATGACAGGACAAAAAACATGGAGCACTCGTAATACATCCATGACCGCAAAGCAAAAGCCACTTCAATGCAGATGTCTCACCAACTGCAGATGTCTCACCAACTGCAAAAACGTAATTACTTTGACATCTATTTCCATAGACTGTACATATGTGTTATGTACAAAAACAGTGACGTCTGGACAGCCAAAGCATCGTGGGGGGGATTAGCTCAAATGGTGACAAGTGAACGCAGACGCAAATAGTCACACACACACAAAGACACACACAAGCATACACACACACACAGCACATGAGGTCATCACGGGGGATTAGCTCAAATGGTAGAGCGCTCGCTTAGCATGCGAGAGGTAGCGGGATCGATGCCCGCATCCTCCAGTAACATTTACTTTTCACATGACAGGACAAAAACATGGAGCACTCGTTCAGTTTTTGGCCACTGCTTACAAATGAAAAACTAATGCTTAGACCAAAGCCTCAATACCTAAACTTATTGTAGCATACCTGTGTACCTTAAACACAGTGTAACCATAGCTTAAACACAGCGTAACCATACCTTAAACACAGTGTAACCATACCTTAAACACAGTGTAACCATAGCGTAAAAACACAGTGTAACCATAGTCAACTAAATATTAACGAGGAAATCTGAAAATACTGTGATGCAGTACCCCTTTTAACCATTACATAGGTGTCTATGGGACAGTTGCGCTGTTTCAACATAATAATAATAATAATAATAAAAATAATAATAATAATAATAATTATAACAATAATAATAATAGTAAATTGAATTTGTATTGCGCTTTTCATAGACTCAAAGTCGCTTTACAGGGTAGGGTAGATAACAAAAACAGAACAAAAGAAGCAAAACAAGAGTCAGGCACAGATGAAAAGGAAGGGGCGTGGGGCTAGGGATAGACAGAGGTGAAGAGGTCTTGAGGTGGGACTGGAAGATGGTGAGGGACTCAGAGGTGCGGATCTCTTGGGGGAGGGAGTTCCAGAGCCTGGGGGCTGCTCTGGAGAAGGCTCTGTCCCCAAAACTGCGGAGTTTGGACTTTTGGATATAGAGACCAGCTGAGGTGGATCTGAGGGACCGTGAGGGTTGGTAGGGGGAGAGGAGACCAGCTGAGGTGGATCTGAGGGACCGTGAGGGTTGGTAGGGGGAGAGGAGACCAGCTGAGGTGGATCTGAAGACTGAGGTTGGTAGGAGAGGAACAGCTGAGGTGGATTGGACCGTGAGGGTTGTGGGAGAGGAGACAGCTGAGGTGGATCTGAGGGGCCTTGAGGGTTGGTAGGTGGAGAGGAGGTCAGTGAGGTCAACACTGGCAATTAGGAACAAAACACAATATTCAGTGGACCCCAAACAACTATATCTTATTATAGTTATATATTTACAACTGAAATTAAACAACAATATGGTGCCAAGCTAGCTGAGTACACAGATTAAAGGCTAGATAGCTAAATACAAGAAACATCAAGCTAGCTAAATACACAAATTAAAAGCTAGCTAGATAAATACAAGAAACAACTATATCTTATTATAGTTATATATTGTAATTAAACAACAATTTGGTGCCAAGATAGCTAAAAACACAGGTTAAAGGCTAGATTGCTAAATACAAGAAACATCAAGCTAGCTAAATACACAAATTAAACGCTAGCTAGCCAAATACAAGAAACATCAAGCTAGATGAACACAGGTTAAAAGCTAGCGAACTAAATACAAGAAACATCAAGCTGGCTGAACACAGGTTAAAAGCTAGCGAGCTAAATACGAGAAACATCAAGCTAGCTGAATACAAGACACATCAAGCTAGCTAAATACACAAATTAAAAGCTAGCAAGCTAAATACAAGAAACATCAAGCTAGCTGAACACACATGTTAAAAGCTAGCTAGCTAAATACAAGAAACATCAAGCTAGCTGAACACACAGGTTAAAAGCAAGCTAGCTAAAAACAAGAAACATCAAGCTAGCTGAACACACAGGTTAAAAGCTAGCTAGCTAAATACAAGAAACATCAAGCTAGCTAAATACACAGGTTAAAGGCTAGATAGCTAAATACAAGAAACATCAAGCTAGCTGAACACAGGTTAAAAGCTAGCGAGCTAAATACAAGACACATCAAGCTAGCTAAATACAAGAAACATCAAGCTAGCTAAATACACAAATTAAAAGCTAGCGAGCTAAATACAAGACACATCAAGCTAGCTAAATACAAGACACATCAAGCTAGCTAAATACACAAATTAAAAGCTAGCTAGCTAAATACAAGACACATCAAGCTAGCTAAATACACAAATTAAAAGCTAGCAAGCTAAATACAAGAAACATCAAGCTAGCTGAACATAGGTTAAAAGCTAGCGAGCTAAATACAAGAAACATCAAGTTAGCTGAAAACACAGGTTAAAAACTAGCAAGCTAAATACAAGAAATATCAAGCTAGCTGAACACAGGTTAAAAGCTAGCTAGCTAAATACAAGAAACATCAAGCTAGCTGAACACACAGGTTAAAAGCTAGCTAGCTAAATACAAGAAACATCAAGCTAGCTGAACACACAGGTTAAAAGCTAGCTATGGAAAAACACCTCTAAAGTGACATGTAAATGACTTGGACCGGACACACACACAGTATGTAAACCTCATTTGTGTTGTTTCAGACCTCAGATGGTTCTCAGCACGGAGGAGACGTTGGGCACACGGAGCAGTTGGGCTGATGCAACCAGCCCGTCAACTCTGGCAATTAGGAACAAAACACAATATTCAGTGGACCCCAAACAACTACATCTTATTATAGTTATATATTTACAACTGAAATTAAACAACAATTTGGTGCCAAGATAGCTAAATACACAGGTTAAAGGCTAGATAGCTAAATACAAGAAACATCAAGCTAGCTAAATACACAAATTAAAAGCTAGCTAGCCAAATACAAGAAACATCAAGCTAGATGAACACAGGTTAAAAGCTAGCAAGCTAAATACAAGAAACATCAAGCTAGCTGAACACAAGTTAAAAGCTAGCGACCTAAATACAAGAAACATCAAGCTAGCTGAAAACAGGTTAAAAGCTAGCTAGCTAAATACAAGAAACATCAAGCTAGCTGAATACAAGACACATCAAGCTAGCTAAATACACAAATTAAAAGCTAGCTAGCTAAATACAAGAAACATCAAGCTAGCTGAACACACATGTTAAAAGCTAGCTAGCTAAATACAAGACACATCAAGCTAGCTAAATACACAAATTAAAAGCTAGCGAGCTAAATACAAGAAACATCAAGCTAGCTGAATACAGGTTAAAAACTAGCGAGCTAAATACAAGAAACATCAAGCTAGCTGAACACACATGTTAAAAGCTAGCGAGCTAAATACAAGACACATCAAGCTAGCTAAATACACAAGTTAAAAGCTAGCGACCTAAATACAAGAAACATCAAGCTAGCTGAAAACAGGTTAAAAGCTAGCTAGCTAAATACAAGAAACATCAAGCTAGCTGAATACAAGACACATCAAGCTAGCTAAATACACAAATTAAAAGCTAGCTAGCTAAATACAAGAAACATCAAGCTAGCTGAACACACAGGTTAAAAGCTAGCTATGGAAAAACACCTCTAAAGTGACATGTAAATGACTTGGACCGGACACACACACAGTATGTAAACCTGGTTTGTGTTGTTTCACACCTCAGATGGTTCTCAGCACGGAGAAGACATCAGGCACACGGAGCTGTTGGGCTGATGCTGCCGTAGGGAAAAGCAAACGATGTTTCCGAGGCTTCTACAAATCATTGTAGAAGCCTTGTATTAATCTAGCTAGCTGTTAACCTGTGTATTCAGCGACCTAGCTGTTAACCTGTGTATTTAGCTAGCTAGCTGTTAACCTGTGTATTTAGCTAGCTAGCTGTTAACCTGTGTATTTAGCTAGCTAGCTGTTAACCTGTGTATTTAGCTAGCTAGCTGTTAACCTGTGTATTCAGCTAGCTAGCTGTTAACCTGTGTATTCAGCTAGCTAGCTGTTAACCTGTGTATTCAGCTAGCTAGCTGTTATCCTGTGTGTTCAACTACCTAGCTGTTAATCTGTGTATTCAGCATGCTAGCTGTTAACCTGTGTGTTAAACTACCTATATTTGTCTTATGATGGACATGTGTTGTGAAAAATAAATAAAAATAAATAAAAGCCTCTTATTTATGAGAGCGGTCTGAGAGACCTCCTGTTTACAGCGGGGTGTCCGAGCGAGACTAACCGAGAGACGAGCCAGCGGCCGGGGCAGGCGCTGCTGGATGTCGCGTTACTTTATGGAGCTTCTCAACTCTGAAAACTTTGAAGCAAATTATCAATTCAGTAACGATTTTCGCAAGACTACCTATATTCGAAATTTAAACAGTTAATTTCTCGCCTAAAACGTTGTCAGAAGTGAATATAGTGATGAATGAGATGCCGAAAATGGATAAAATTGTCCCGTTGTTATAACCATACCTTAAACAGTGTAACCATAGCTTAAACACAGTGTAACCGTACCTTAAACACAGTGTAACCATACCTTAAACACAGTGTAACCATAGTCGACAAAATATTAACGAGAACATCTGAAAAAACTTGGTGGAGGTAGGTGGAGAGGAGACCGGCTGAGGCAGATCTGAGGGACCGTGAGGGTTGTTACAGGAAGAGGAGGTCAGTGAGGTATAAGGGGGCCAGATGGTGGAGGACTTTTTAGGTGACGACCAGAATTTTGTAGGTGATCCGGTGGGAGATAGGAAGCCAGTGGAGTTGTTTTAGGACTGGAGTGATGTGATACCAGGATTTGGAGCGGGTGATGAGGCGGGTGGCTGAGTTCTGGACCAGTTGGAGTCGGTTGATGTTGGTAGAGCTGATGCCGAGGAGAAGTGAGTTGCAGAAGTCCAGTCGGGAGGAGATGAAGGCGTGAATGAGTCTTTCAGCAGCGGGGGGTGTGAGAGAGGGTCTGATTTTGGCAACGTTGCGGAGGTGAAAGAAGGAGGTTTTAATGACTTGACAGATGTGGGGCTCAAGGGAGAGGGTGGAATCAAAGATAACGCCAAGGTTGCGGGCCTGGGGCGATAGGGAGACAATGGTGCCGTCGATGGTGATAGTGGGGTTATTGGTTTTGCTGAGTGTGGATTTGGAGCCGATGAGGAGGAATTCTTTTTTATCGCTGTTGAGTTTGAGGAAGTTGTGTTGCATCCAGGTTTTAATAGCTGACAGACAGGAGATGATGTGGGAGAGGGGAGGATTGTGCGGGGATTTGGTGCTGAGGTAGATCTGGGTGTCATCGGCATAGCAGTGGAAGTCCAGGTTGAAGTGGCGGAGTATGTGACCAAGAGGGAGGATGTAGATGATGAAGAGGATGGGGCCGAGTACGGAGCCTTGGGGAACACCTTGAGTGACTGTGGCTGTGGCAGAGGTGTGGTTGTGGAGAGAGATGAAGTGGGATCTGTTGGATAGGTAGGAGTGGAGCCAGCTGAGTGCAGTACCTTCGACACCGAGGTCTTTGAGTCTGGTGAGCGAACCGGTGTCAGCAGAGGTGAGGAGGTCGTTGAGGATTTTGAGGAGAGCGGTTTCTGTGCTGTTGAGGGGGCGAAGATGGGTTTGTAGTTGTGAGGCGACTATGCGTTCCAGGGTTTTAGACAGAAAGGGGAGGTTGGATATTGGGCGGTAGTTGTTGAGGGAGGAGGGATCTAGACCAGGTTTGTTAAGGATTGAGGTGACAGCGGCAGTTTTGAAGGCAGAGGGGACAGTTCCAAGGGACAGTGAGGAGTTGAAGAGGTTAGTGAGGGAGGGGCATAGGACCGGGAGGCAGGACTTCAGAAGTGGAGTAGAGAGGGGGTCAAGGGAGCAGGTAGTGGGTTTGGAAGAGCTGATGAGTTTGGAGATTTCAGGAGGAGTGACTGGGTCAAAATGGGAGAGGAGGCAGTGAGGAAGAGGGGTCGGGAGGTCAGGAGAGATGGGGAGAGGAGGGGCCGTGGTGGGTGCTGGAGTAGATCCTGGGAGGTCAGATACAGGGGATAGAGATTAGTAGATGATGTTGATTTTGTCAGTGAAAAAGTGGAGGAATGAGTTGCAGAGATCCAGAGTAGAGGTAGGAAGGGTTTTGGTCTGAGGCATGATGAGATTTGGCAGCAATGAATCTCTAACATGAACATGATCCTGAAATGGAAAACAATGTTTCCGCCCGGTTTCGAACCGGGGACCTTTCGCGTGTGAGGCGAACGTGATAACCACTACACTACGGAAACTGCCATGTATGAAAATTGCGACATATTTTGGAAAATACATGATGGAAAAACACCTCTAAAGTGACACGTAAATGACTTGGACCGGACACACACACAGTATGTAAACCTGGTTTGTGTTGTTTCAGACCTCAGATGGTTCTCAGCACGGAGGAGACGTTGGGCACACGGAGCAGTTGGGCTGATGCAACCAGCCACGTCAACTCTGGCAATTAGGAACAAAACACAATATTCAGTGGACCCCAAACAACTACATCTTATTATAGTTATATATTTACAACTGAAATTAAACAACAATTTGGTGCCAAGATAGCTAAATACACAGGTTAAAGGCTAGATAGCTAAACACAAGAAACATCAAGCTAGCTGAACACAGGTTAAAAGCTAGCGAGCTAAATACAAGAAGCATTAAGCTAGCTGCACACACAGGTTGAAAGCTAGCTAGCTAAATACAAGACACATCAAGCTAGCTGCACACACAGGTTAAAAGCTAGCTAGCTAAATACAAGACACATCAATCTAGCTAAATACCCAGTTAGGATGTGCCATTTCTGTCTGTAGTTATTGAGGAGGAGAGAGGGGGGGGGGGCTGTGGCTTTGACTAACTGTCACTTTGCTCGTTTGAAAGAAGACACATTTGAGCTCTTACCAACCAAACACGGGAGCTTCCTACCGTAGGGAAAAGCCAACAATGTTTCCGACTGGCCCCGGGGACTGGGCCGTGAATAGTAGGGCTTAATTCTCTTAACTTTTACCACTCATTCTCTATGGTAAGTCTTAAACTACGGCTGTCATATATTTGTGGCCACAAGCTGGATTTCGGGGGCGCTTTCCCCTGTGGATAAAGTTAAGGAGACTTTACTCTTTTCTTCTTTGTTTCCTGCTTACAGTGACAGCCTTCACATCATCATCAGCAGCAGCAGTAGAGAATATAATCCACGGAGGTTTTATATCGGTGATGCGGCGTTTTAATCACTGTTCTGTCGTCTAAGAAGCTGGTAAACTTATCAAAAGTAAATAGTAAATGCATGCGTCTCCCTTTGTTTATATGGGAAAGTGTTACGTTGCGTTTAGTGTTATTGTTTTATGATTGACAGTTTCTAACTGTTTTAGTTAATGGTATGATGTTAGCTAACATTAAGGTTAATACCTTAACGTTATGCATAACGTTATATTTTAGCGTTTTTAGTAATGTTTACCAATTGTAATAAGGTTACTTTGTGGAAGACCTGTCTGATTTCTATTTTTTCTCTTGCTGCATGCTTCTACATTTTTTGTATTTAAAAATCATATCACTGAGACATAAATACTTCCTATTTCAGGCAACTATAGTGTACATTTTGAATGGGTAACGTTAAATACTACAGCATGTCTGGAATGGGGTTTAATTGCTATGCAAAACAGAATATTAAATTGTTAAGATTAATAGGTGAAACATTTTGTTCATCTATCTATCTATATCTATCTATCTATCATCTGTCATGATCTTTCCCTTTTTTACGAGAAAGTCTTCTACACCTATACGCGACTGGCCTCCGCGTGTGAGGCGAACGTGATAACCACTACACTACGGAAACTGACATGTCTGAAACAGAGGCCATTACGTAATAAATATATGACAGCGAACACAGACGCAAACACACACACTTACACACACATAACCTTAACTAACAGCCTAATCTTAACCCTCACCCTAACCATAACCTAATTCTATCCCTAATCCTAAAAACAAGTCTTAACCCTCAAACAGCCCTTTAACCTTGTGGGGTCCAGCATTTTGGTCCCAACAAGGCTGTGCACTTAGGCTGTGCACAAGTATACTGCACTCCCGGTTTTTGACCCCCACAAATATAGTAAAACAAGCACACACACACAGCTTTTTTTTTGAGTGCTGAACTGTGACACAGCTACTGTATCGTAAAAGCATTGTTAACAACTTTGGACTCTCGCAAAACTCTTCTATGTATATAAGGCTACGTCACACAATGGAGGTCATCACGGGGGATTAGCTCAAATGGTAGAGCGCTCGCTTAGCATGCGAGAGGTAGCGGGATCGATGCCCGCATCCTCCAGTAACATTTACTTTTCACATGACAGGACAAAAAACATGGAGCACTCGTAATACATCCATGACCGCAAAGCAAAAGCCACTTCAATGCAGATGTTGCAAGTTTAGTACTCACCAACTGCAAAAACGTAATTACTTTGACATCTATTTCCATAGACTGTACATATGCGTTACGTAAAAAAACAGTGACGTCTGGACAGCCAAAGCATCGTGGGGGGGATTAGCTCAAATGGTGACAAGTGAACGCAGACGCAAATAGTCACACACACACAAAGACAGACACAAACATACACACACACACAGATAGAGACACACACACAGACACAAACATACACACACACACATAGAGACACACACACACACACAAAGACAGACACAAACATACACACACACACACACACACACACAAAACGCACACACACAGGGACACACACACACAGGGACACACACACACAGACACAAAAACGCACACACAAACAGACACACACACACGCACGCACACACACAGACAAAAAAAACACAGACAGACACAAACACACACGGACACAAACATACACACGACACACACAGACACACACTACTAACTATCTGAAATGCACTTCTAACTACGTATATAAGATTACGTCACACACATGAGGTCATCACGGGGGATTAGCTCAAATGGTAGAGCGCTCGCTTAGCATGCGAGAGGTAGCGGGATCGATGCCCGCATCCTCCAGTAACATTTACTTTTCACATGACAGGACAAAAAACATGGAGCACTCGTTCAGTTTTTGGCCATTGCTGTTTCAACATAATAATAATAATAATAATAATAATAATAATAACAATAATAATAACAGTAAATTTAATTTGTATAGCACTTTTCATAGACTCAAAGTCGCTTTACAGGGTAGAGTAGATTACGAAAACAGAACAAAAGAAGCAAAACAAGAGTCAGGCACAGATGAAAAGGAAGGGGCGTGGGGCTAGGGATAGACAGAGGTTAAGAGGTCTTGAGGAGGGACTGGAAGATGGTGAGGGACTCAGAGGTCCGGATCTCTTGGGGGAGGGAGTTCCAGAGCCTGGGAGCTGCTCTGGAGAAGGCTCTGTCCCCAAAACTGCGGAGTTTGGACTTTTGGATATAGAGGAGACCAGCTGAGTTGGATCTGAAGGACCGTGAGGGTTGGTAGGGGGAGAGGAGACCAGCTGAGGTGGATCTGAGGGACCGTGAGGGTTGGTAGGGGGAGAGGAGACCAGCTGAGATGGATCTGAGGGACAGTGAGGGTTGGTACGGGGAGAGGAGGTCAGTGAGGTCAACACTGGCAATTAGGAACAAAACACAATATTCAGTGGACCCCAAACAACTATATCTTATTACAGTTATATATTTACAACTGAAATTAAACAACAATTTGGTGCCAAGCTAGCTGAATACACAGATTAAAGGTTAGATAGCTAAATACAAGAAACATCAAGCTAGCTGAAAAAAGGGTAAAAGCTAGCTAGCTAAATACAAGAAACATCAAGCTAGCTAAATACAAAAATTAAAAGCTAGCTAGCCAAATACAAGAAACATCAAGCTAGCTGAACACAGGTTAAAAGCTAGCGAGCTAAATACAAGAAACATCAAGCTAGCTGAACACAGGTTAAAAGCTAGCTAGCTAAATACAAGACACATCAAGCTAGCTGAACACACAGTTTAAAAGCTAGCTAGCTAAATACAAGACGAATCAATCTAGCTACAGTGCCTTGCGAAAGCATTCGGCCCCCTTGAACTTTTCGACCTTTTGCCACATTTCAGGCTTCAAACATAAAGATATAAAACTGTAATTTTTTGTGAAGAATCAACAACAAGTGGGACACAATCATGAAGTGGAACGAAATTTATTGGATATTTCAAACTTTTTTAACAAATAAAAAACTGAAAAATTGGGCGTGCAAAATTATTCAGCCCCCTTAAGTTAATACTTTGTAGCGCCACCTTTTGCTGCGATTACAGCTGTAAGTGGCTTGGGGTATGTCTCTATCAGTTTTGCACATCGAGAGACTGACATTTTTGCCCATTCCTCCTTGCAAAACAGCTCAAGCTCAGTGAGGTTGGATGGAGAGCGTTTGTGAACAGCAGTTTTCAGTTCTTTCCACAGATTATCGATTGGATTCAGGTCTGGACTTTGACTTGGCCATTCTAACACCTGGATATGTTTATTTGTGAACCATTCCATTGTAGATTTTGCTTTATGTTTTGGATCATTGTCTTGTTGGAAGACAAATCTCCGTCCCAGTCTCAGGTCTTTTGCAGACTCCATCAGGTTTTCTTCCAGAATGGTCCTGTATTTGGCTCCATCCATCTTCCCATCAATTTTAACCATCTTCCCTGTCCCTGCTGAAGAAAAGCAGGCCCAAACCATGATGCTGCCACCACCATGTTTGACAGTGGGGATGGTGTGTTCAGGGTGATGAGCTGTGTTGCTTTTACGCCAAACATAACGTTTTGCATTGTTGCCAAAAAGTTCGATTTTGGTTTCATCTGACCACCGCACCTTCTTCCACATGTTTGGTGTGTCTCCCAGGTGGCTTGTGGCAAACTTTAAACGAAATTTTTATGGATATCTTTAAGAAATGGCTTTCTTCTTGCCACTCTTCCATAAAGGCCAGATTTGTGCAGTATACGACTGATTGTTGTCCTATGGACAGAGTCTCCCACCTCAGCTGTAGATCTCTGCAGTTCATCCAGAGTGATCATGGGCCTCTTGGCTGCTTCTCTGATCAGTCTTCTCATTGTATGAGCTGAAAGTTTAGAGGGACGGGCCGGGTCTCTCGTAGATTGTGTAGTGGTCTGATACTCCCTTCCATATCAATATTATCGCTTTGCACAGTGCTCCTTGGGATGTTTAAAGCTTGGGAAATATTTTTGTATCAAAATCCGGCTTTAAACTTCTCCACAACAGTATCTCGGACCTGCCTGGTGTGTTCCTTGTTCTTCATGATGCTTTCTGCACTTTAAACGGACCTCTGAGACTATCACAGAGCAGGTGCATTTATACGGAGACTTGATTACACACAGCTGGATTCTATTTATCATCATTAGTCATTTAGGTCAACATTGGATCATTCAGAGATCCTCACTGAACTTCTGGGAGAGTTTGCTGCACTGAAAGTAAAGGGGCTGAATAATTTTGCACGTCCAATTTTTCAGTTTTTATTTGTTAAAAAAGTTTGAAATATCCAATAAATTTCGTTCCACTTCATGATTGTGTCCCACTTGTTGTTGATTCTTCACAAAAAATTACAGTTTTATATCTTTATGTTTGAAGCCTGAAATGTGGCAAAAGGTCGAAAAGTTCAAGGGGGCCGAATACTTTCGCAAGGCACTGTAAATACCCAGTTAGGATGTGCCATTTCTGAAGGACCGTGAGGGTTGGTAGGGGGAGAGGAGACCAGCTGAGGTGGATCTGAAGGACCGTGAGGGTTGGTAGGGGGAGAGGAGACCAGCTGAGGTGGATCTGAGGGACCGTGAGGGTTGGTAGGTGGAGAGGAGGTCAGTGAGGTCAACACTGGCAATTAGGAACAAAACACAATATTCAGTGGACCCCAAACAACTATATCTTATTATAGTTATATATTTACAACTGAAATTAAACAACAATTTGGTGCCAAGCTAGCTGAGTACACAGATTAAAGGCTAGATAGCTAAATACAAGAAACATCAAGCTAGCTAAATACACAAATTAAAAGCTAGGTAGCTAAATACAAGAAACATCAAGCAAGCTGAACACAGGTTAAAAGCTAGCGAGCTAAATACAAGAAACATCAAGCTAGCTGAAAACACAGGTTAAAAGCTAGCGAGCAAAATACAAGAAACATCAAGCTAGCTGAAAACAGGTTAAAAGCTAGCTAGCTAAATACAAGAAACATCAAGCTAGCTGAATACAGGTTAAAAGCTAGCGAGCTAAATACAAGAAACATCAAGCTAGCTGAAAACAGGTTAAAAGCTAGCGAGCTAAATACAAGAAACATCAAGCTAGCTGAACACAGGTTAAAAGCTAGCGAGCTAAATACAAGAAACATCAAGCTAGCTGAACACACAGTTTAAAAGCTAGCTAGCTAAACACAAGACGCATCAATCTAGCTAAATACCCAGTTAGGATGTGCCATTTCTGTGTCTGTAGATATTGAGGAGGAGAGGGGGGGGCAAAATAGGGGGCTTTGACTAACTGTCACTTTGCACCAAACACGGGAGCTTCCTACCGGAGGAAAAAGCCAACAATGTTTCCGCCCGGTCTCGAACCGGGGACCTTGTGCGGGTAGTTAACGTGATAACCACTACACTACGGAAACCCTGTGAGAGCCAACGTGATGCGTTCAGGAACATATAGGAAACTGGCCAAACATTTTCACTGGCCACCAAACCACAAAATGAAAATATAAAACTCATGGGGTGATAACCTCAGCAGCATCTCTTAAGAATCTAGATGGAATATTGTCAAAGCCAGTTTTATATAAGCAAATATAAAGATGTTGAGATCAAAAATAACTCACTCACTATTTTAACGCATTTTTAAGACAGAAATGTTTAAATATATACATATTGAGCACTTTATGTACATATTAATTGGTTGTGGTGGTTACACCTGCACTTTACACTTTAAGGCCTGATGACATATACAGGCAAATATCACTTATAGTCCTAGCATCCCCTGCTGGCAACAGGAATTCAGCTTTATATAAAACACACAAACCACCGGGTAATCCCGCCGGCGGAGAGGTGCGGGAGGGCGTACATGGCTGCTCACAGCTTTCAGGGCTGTTGTACATTCTTTTCTTGTTGTTAATAAATTTGCGTAAATAACTTTTAAACAAGCTAAATACACAGGTCAAAAGCTAGGTAGTTTAACACACAGTTAACAGCTTAGCTAGCTAAATACACAGGTTAAAAGCTAGCTATGGAAAAACACCTCTAAAGTGACATGTAAATGACTTGGACCGGACACACACACAGTATGTAAACCTCTTTTGTGTTGTTTCAGACCTCAGATGGTTCTCAGCACGGAGGAGACGTTGGGCACACGGAGCAGTTGGGCTGATGCAACCAGCCACGCCAACTCTGGCAATTAGGAACAAAACACAATATTCAGTGGACCCCAAACAACTATATCTTATTATAGTTATATATTTACAACTGAAATTAAACAACAATTTGGTGCCAAGCTAGCTAAATACACAGGTTAAAGGCTAGATAGCTAAATACAAGAAACATCAAGCTAGCTAAATACACAAATTAAAAGCTAGCTAGATAAATACAAGAAACATCAAGCTAGCTGAACACACAGGTTAAAAGCTAGCAGAGCTAAATACAAGAAACATCAAGCTAGCTGAAAACACAGGTTAAAAGCTAGCTAGCTAAATACAAGAAACATCAAGCTAGCTGAATACAGGTTAAAAGCTAGCTAGCTAAATACAAGACACATCAAGCTAGCTGAACACACAGGTTAAAAGCAGCTAGCTAAATACGAAACATCAAGCTAGCTGAATACACAAATTAAAAGTTCGCAAGCTAAATACAAGAAACATCAAGCTAGCTGAACACAGGTTAAAAAGCTAGCTAGCTAAATACAAGAAACATCAAGCTAGCTGAACACAGGTTAAAAGCTAGCGCAAATACAAGAAACATCAAGCTAGCTGAAAACACAGGTATAGCGAGCTAAATACAAGAAACATCAAGCTAGCTGAACACACAGGTTAAAAGCTAGCGAGCTAAATACAAGAAACATCAAGCTAGCTGAACACAGGTTAAAAGCTAGCGAACTAAATACAAAGAAACATCACGCTAGCTGAACACAGGTTAAAAGCTAGCGAAGCTAAATACAAGAAACATCAAGCTAGCTGAACACAGGGTTAAAAGCTAGAGCAAATACAAGAAACATCAAGCTAGCTGAACACACAGTTTAAAAAGCTAGCTAGCTAAACACAAGACGCATCAATCTAGCTAAATACCCAGTTAGGATGTGCCATTTCTGTGTCTGTAGATATTGAGGAGGAGAGAGGGGGGTCAAGAATAGGGGGCTTTGACTAACTGTCACTTTGCACCAAACACGGGAGCTTCCTACCGTAGGGGAAAACAACAATACTTTTCCGCCCGGTCTCGAACCGGGGACCTTTCGCGTATTAGGCTAACGTGATAACCACTACACTACGGAAACCCTGTGAGAGCCGACGTGATGCCTTCAGGAACATATAGGAAACTGGCCAAACATTTTCACTGGCCACCAAACCACAAAATGAAAATATAAAACTCATGGGGTGATAACCTCAGCAGCATCTCTTAAGAATCTAGATGGAATATTGTCAAAGCCAGTTTTATATAAGCAAATATAAAGATGTTGAGATCAAAAATAACTCACTCACTATTTTAACGCATTTTTAAGACAGAAATGTTTAAATATATACATATTGAGCACTTTATGTACATATTAATTGGTTGTGGTGGTTAACCTGCACTTTACACTTTAAGGCCTGATGACATATACAGGCAAATATCACTTATAGTCCTAGCATCCCCTGCTGGCAACAGGAATTCAGCTTTATATAAAACACACAAACCACCGGTAATCCCGAAGCGCGGAGAGGTGCGAGGGCCTGTACATGGCTGCTCACAGCTTTCAGGGCTGTTGTACATTTTCTTTTCTTGTTGTTAATAAATTGCGTAAATAACTTTTTAAACAAGCTAAATACACAGGTCAAAAGCTAGGTAGTTTAACACACAGGTTAACAGCTAGCTAGCTAAATACACAGGTTAACAGCTAGCTAGCTAAATACACAGGTTAAAAGCTAGCTATGGAAAAACACCTCTAAAGTGACATGTAAATGACTTGGACCGGACACACACACAGTATGTAAACCTCATTTGTGTTGTTTCAGACCTCAGATGGTTCTCAGCACGGAGGAGACGTTAGGGGAAGGGAGCAGTTGGGCTGATGCAACCAGCCACGTGCCAACTCTGGGAATTAGGAACAAAACACAATATTCAGTGGACCCCAAACAACTATATCTTATTATAGTTAGTTATATATACAACTGAAATTAAACAACAATTTGGTGCCAAGCGCTAGCTAAATACACAGGTTAAAGGCTAGATAGCTAAATACAAGAAACATCAAGCTAGCTAAATACACAATAAAAAGCTAGCTAGATAAATACAAGAAACATCAAGCTAGCTGAACACACAGGTTAAGAAGCCAGCGCAGCCAAATACAAGAAACATCAAGCTAGCTGAAAACACAGGTTAAAAGCTAGCTAGCTAAATACAAGAAACATCAAGCTAGCTGAATACAGGTTAAAAGCTAGCTAGCTAAATACAAGACACATCAAGCTAGCTGAACACACAGGTTAAAAGCTAGCTAAGCTAAATACAAGAAACATCAAGCTAGCTGAATACACAAATTAAAAGTTAGCAAGCTAAATACAAGAAACACACGCTAGCTGAACACAGGTTAAAAGCTGCTAGCTAAATACAAGAAACATCAAGCTAGCTGAAAACAGATAAATATCTAGCGCTAAATTAAGAAACACAAGCTAGCTGAACACAGGTTAAAAAGCTAGCGAGCTAAATACAAGAAAACATCAAGCTAGCTGAACACAGGTTAAAAAGCTAGCGAGCTAAATACAAGAAACATCAAGCTAGCTGAACACAGGTTAAAAAGCAGCTTGCGCAAGCTAAAAACAAAAACATCAAGCTAGCTGAACACAGGTTAAAAGCTAGCGAGCTAAATACAAGAAACATCAAGCTAGCTGAACACACAGTGTAAAAGCTAGCTAGCTAAACACAAGACGCATCAATCTAGCTAAATACCCAGTTAGGATGTGCCATTTCTGTGTCTGTAGATATTGAGGAGGAGAGAGGGGGTCAAGAATAGGGGGCTTTGACTAACTGTCACTTTGCACCAAACACGGAGCTTCCTACCGAGGGAAAAGCCAACACCTGTTACCGCCCGTCGACCGGGGCCCCTTACGTGTTAGGCGAACGCGGATAACCACTACACTACGGAAACCCTGTGAGAGCCGACGTGATGCGTTCAGGAACATATAGGAAACTGGCCAAACATTTTCACTGGCCACCAAACCACAAAATGAAAATATAAAACTCATGGGGTGATAACCTCAGCAGCATCTCTTAAGAATCTAGATGGAATATTGTCAAAGCCAGTTTTATATAAGCAAATATAAAGATGTTGAGATCAAAAATAACTCACTCACTATTTTAACGATTTTTAAGACAGAAATGTTTAAATATATACATATTGAGCACTTTATGTACATATTAATTGGTTGTGGTGGTTAACCTGCACTTTACACTTTAAGGCCTGATGACATATACAGGCAAATATCACTTATAGTCCTAGCATCCCCTGCTGGCAACAGGAATTCAGCTTTATATAAAACACACAAACCAACCGGTAATCCCGGCCGGGAGAGGTGCGAGGGCCTGTACATGGCTGCTCACAGCTTTCAGGGCTGTTGTACATTTTCTTTCTTGTTGTTAATAAATTGCGTAAATAACTTTTTAAACAAGCTAAATACACAGGTCAAAAGCTAGGTAGTTTAACACACAGGTTAACAGCTAGCTAGCTAAATACACAGGTTAACAGCTAGCTAGCTAAATACACAGGTTAAAAAGCTAGCTATGGAAAAACACCTCTAAAGTGACATGTAAATGACTTGGACCGGACCACACACAGTATGTAAACCTCATTTGTGTTGTTTCAGACCTCAGATGGTTCTCAGCACGGAGGAGACGTTGGGCACACGGAGCAGTTGGGCTGATGCAACCAGCCACGTCAACTCTGGCAATTAGGAACAAAACACAATATTCAGTGGACCCCAAACAACTATATCTTATTATAGTTATATATTTACAACTGAAATTAAACAACAATTTGGTGCCAAGCTAGCTAAATAAGGTTAAAGGCAGATAGCTAAATACAAAAACATCAAGCAGCTAAATACACAAATTAAAAGCTAGCTAGATAAATACAAGAAACATCAAGCTAGCTGAACACACAGGTTAAAAGCTAGCGACAACAAGAAACATAAAGCTAGCTGAAAACACAGGAAAAGCTAGCAGCAAAACAAGAAACATCAAGCTAGCTGAATACAGGTAAAGCTAGCAGCTAAATACAAGACACATCAAGCTAGCTGAATACAGGTTAAAAGCAGCTAGCTAAATACAAGACACATCAACAGCTGAACACACAAATTAAAAGCTAGCTAGCTAAATACAAGACACATCAAGCTAGCTGAACACACAGGTTAAAAGCTAGCTAGCAAATACAAGACACACAGCTAGCGAACACACAAATAAAGCTAGCTAGCAAATACAAGACACATCAAGCTAGCTGAACACACAGGTTAAAGGCTAGATAGCTAAATACAAGAAACATCAAGCTAGCTAAATACACAAATTAAAAGCTAGCTAGATAAATACAAGAAACATCAAGCTAGCTGAACACAGGTTAAAAGCTAGCGAGCTAAATACAAGAAACATCAAGCTAGCTGAAAACACAGGTTAAAAGCTAGCTAGCTAAATACAAGAAACATCAAGCTAGCTGAATACAGGTTAAAAGCTAGCTAGCTAAATACAAGACACATCAAGCTAGCTGAATACAGGTTAAAAGCTAGCTAGCTAAATACAAGACACATCAAGCTAGCTGAACACACAAATTAAAAGCTAGCTAGCTAAATACAAGACACATCAAGCTAGCTGAACACACAGGTTAAAAGCTAGCTAGCTAAATACAAGAAACATCAAGCTAGCTGAACACAGGTTAAAAGCTAGCTAGCTAAATACAAGAAACATCAAGCTAGCTGAACACAGGTTAAAAGCTAGCTAGCTAAATACAAGAAACATCAAGCTAGCTGAACACAGGTTAAAAGCTAGCGAGCTAAATACAAGAAACATCAAGCTAGCTGAAAACACAGGTTAAAAGCTAGCGAGCTAAATACAAGAAACATCAAGCTAGCTGAACACACAGGTTAAAAGCTAGCGAGCTAAATACAAGAAACATCAAGCTAGCTGAACACAGGTTAAAAGCTAGCGAGCTAAATACAAGAAACATCAAGCTAGCTGAACACAGGTTAAAAGCTAGCGAGCTAAATACAAGAAACATCAAGCTAGCTGAACACAGGTTAAAAGCTAGCGAGCTAAATACAAGAAACATCAAGCTAGCTGAACACACAGTTTAAAAGCACTAGCTAACCACACACGCCAATCTAGCTAAACTAGGAACGTTAAAATATTCAGTGGACTCTAAACAACTATATCTTACTATAGTATATATACAACTGAATAGGGGTTAGACTAACTCACTTTGCACCAAACAACTAGCTAAAAACACATGTTTGCGCCCGGTAGCTAAAACGCGAACCACACCTTCAAGGCTGTTAGGCTGAACGTGATAACCACTACACTACGGAAACCCTGTGAGAGCCAACGTGATGCGTTCAGGAACATATAGGAAACTGGCCAAACATTTTCACTGGCCACCAAACCACAAAATGAAAATATAAAACTCATGGGGTGATAACCTCAGCAGCATCTCTTAAGAATCTAGATGGAATATTGTCAAAGCCAGTTTTATATAAGCAAATATAAAGATGTTGAGATCAAAAATAACTCACTCACTATTTTAACGCATTTTTAAGACAGAAATGTTTAAATATATACATATTGAGCACTTTATGTACATATTAATTGGTTGTGGTGGTTAACCTGCACTTTACACTTTAAGGCCTGATGACATATAAAGGCAAATATCACTATAGTCCTAGCATCCCCTGCTGGCAACAGAATTCAGCTTTATATAAAACAACAAACCACCGGTAATCCCGGGAGGTGCGGGGGGTATGTCACAGCTTTCAGGGCGTTGTACATTTTCTTTTTTGTTGTTAATAAATTGTAAATAACTTTTAAACAAGCTAAATACACAGGTCAAAAGCTAGGTAGTTTAACACACAGGTTAACAGCTAGCTAGGGAGACGAGCTCGCTAGCCTAAAAACACAGGAAAAGCTAGCTATGGAAAACACCTCTAAAGTAACATGTAAACGGACCACACACACACAGTATGTAAACCCATTGTGTTTAACATGGTTCTCGCAAGAGGGGGGCCGCCCACACGACCCAAAACAAAAAAAGCGCGCAAACACGGTAAAAGTAAGTAGCCAATAAGACATCAGCTAGCTGAACACACAAGGTTAAAAAGCTAGCTAGCTAAATACAAGACACATCAAGCTAGCTGAATAACAGGTTAAAAGCTAGCTAAGCAAGGCTAAATACAAGAAACATCAAGCTAGCTGAATACACAAGTTAAAAGCTAGCATAGCTAAATACAAGAAACATCAAGCTAGCTGAACACAGGTTAAAAGCTAGCGAGCTAAATACAAGAAACATCAAGCTAGCTGAACACAGGTTAAAAGCTAGCGAGCTAAATACAAGAAACATCAAGCTAGCTGAACACAGGTTAAAAGCTAGCGAGCTAAATACAAGAAACATCAAGCTAGCTGAACACACAGTTTAAAAGCTAGCTAGCTAAACACAAGACGCATCAATCTAGCTAAATACCCAGTTAGGATGTGCCATTTCTGTGTCTGTAGATATTGAGGAGGAGAGAGGGGGTCAAGAATAGGGGGGGGCTTTGACTAACTGTCACTTTGCACCAAACACGGGAGCTTCCTGCCGTAGGGAAAAGCCAACAATGTTTCCACCCGAACCGGGGGCCTTTCGCGTGTTAGGCGAACGTGATAACCACTACACTACGGAAACCCTGTGAGAGCCAACGTGATGCGTTCAGGAACATATAGGAAACTGGCCAAACATTTTCACTGGCCACCAAACCACAAAATGAAAATATAAAACTCATGGGGTGATAACCTCAGCAGCATCTCTTAAGAATCTAGATGGAATATTGTCAAAGCCAGTTTTATATAAGCAAATATAAAGATGTTGAGATCAAAAATAACTCACTCACTATTTTAACGCATTTTTAAGACAGAAATGTTTAAATATATACATATTGAGCACTTTATGTACATATTAATTGGTTGTGGTGGTTAACCTGCACTTTACACTTTAAGGCCTGATGACATATAAAGGCAAATATCACTTATAGTCCTAGCATCCCCTGCTGGCAACAGGAATTCAGCTTTATATAAAACACACAAACCACCGGTAATCCCGAAGCGCGGAGAGGTGCGAGGGCCTGTACATGGCTGCTCACAGCTTTCAGGGCTGTTGTACATTTTCTTTTCTTGTTGTTAATAAATTGCGTAAATAACTTTTTAAACAAGCTAAATACACAGGTCAAAAGCTAGGTAGTTTAACACACAGGTTAACAGCTAGCTAGCTAAATACACAGGTTAACAGCTAGCTAGCTAAATACACAGGTTAAAAGCTAGCTATGGAAAAACACCTCTAAAGTGACATGTAAATGACTTGGACCGGACACACACACAGTATGTAAACCTCATTTGTGTTGTTTCAGACCTCAGATGGTTCTCAGCACGGAGGAGACGTTGGGCACACGGAGCAGTTGGGCTGATGCAACCAGCCACGTCAACTCTGGCAATTAGGAACAAAACACAATATTCAGTGGACCCCAAACAACTATATCTTATTATAGTTATATATTTACAACTGAAATTAAACAACAATTTGGTGCCAAGCTAGCTAAATACACAGGTTAAAGGCTAGATAGCTAAATACAAGAAACATCAAGCTAGCTAAATACACAAATTAAAAGCTAGCTAGATAAATACAAGAAACATCAAGCTAGCTGAACACACAGGTTAAAAGCTAGCGAGCTAAATACAAGAAACATCAAGCTAGCTGAAAACACAGGTTAAAAGCTAGCTAGCTAAATACAAGAAACATCAAGCTAGCTGAATACAGGTTAAAAGCTAGCTAGCTAAATACAAGACACATCAAGCTAGCTGAACACACAGGTTAAAAGCTAGCTAGCTAAATACAAGAAACATCAAGCTAGCTGAATACACAAATTAAAAGTTAGCAAGCTAAATACAAGAAACATCAAGCTAGCTGAACACAGGTTAAAAGCTAGCTAGCTAAATACAAGAAACATCAAGCTAGCTGAACACACAAATTAAAAGCTAGCGAGCTAAATACAAGACACATCAAGCTAGCTGAACACACAGGTTAAAGGCTAGATAGCTAAATACAAGAAACATCAAGCTAGCTAAATACACAAATTAAAAGCTAGCTAGATAAATACAAGAAACATCAAGCTAGCTGAACACACAGGTTAAAAGCTAGCGAGCTAAATACAAGAAACATAAAGCTAGCTGAAAACACAGGTTAAAAGCTAGCTAGCTAAATACAAGAAACATCAAGCTAGCTGAATACAGGTTAAAAGCTAGCTAGCTAAATACAAGACACATCAAGCTAGCTGAATACAGGTTAAAAGCTAGCTAGCTAAATACAAGACACATCAAGCTAGCTGAACACACAAATTAAAAGCTAGCTAGCTAAATACAAGACACATCAAGCTAGCTGAACACACAGGTTAAAAGCTAGCTAGCTAAATACAAGAAACATCAAGCTAGCTGAACACAGGTTAAAAGCTAGCGAGCTAAATACAAGAAACATCAAGCTAGCTGAAAACACAGGTTAAAAGCTAGCTAGCTAAATACAAGAAACATCAAGCTAGCTGAACACAGGTTAAAAGCTAGCGAGCTAAATACAAGAAACATCAAGCTAGCTGAAAACACAGGTTAAAAGCTAGCGAAGTTAAATATAAGAAACATCAAGCTAGCTGAACACACAGTTTAAAAGCTAGCTAGCTAAACACAAGACGCATCAATCTAGCTAAATACCCAGTTAGGATGTGCCATTTCTGTGTCTGTAGATATTGAGGAGGAGAGAGGGGGGGGGTCAAGAATAGGGGGGGGCTTTGACTAACTGTCACTTTGCACCAAACACGGGAGCTTCCTACCGTAGGGAAAAGCCAACAATGTTTCCGCCCGGTCTCGAACCGGGGACCTTTCGCGTGTTAGGCGAACGTGATAACCACTACACTACGGAAACCCTGTGAGAGCCGACGTGATGCGTTCAGGAACATATAGGAAACTGGCCAAACATTTTCACTGGCCACCAAACCACAAAATGAAAATATAAAACTCATGGGGTGATAACCTCAGCAGCATCTCTTAAGAATCTAGATGGAATATTGTCAAAGCCAGTTTTATATAAGCAAATATAAAGATGTTGAGATCAAAAATAACTCACTCACTATTTTAACGCATTTTTAAGACAGAAATGTTTAAATATATACATATTGAGCACTTTATGTACATATTAATTGGTTGTGGTGGTTAACCTGCACTTTACACTTTAAGGCCTGATGACATATACAGGCAAATATCACTTATAGTCCTAGCATCCCCTGCTGGCAACAGGAATTCAGCTTTATATAAAACACACAAACCACCGGTAATCCCGAAGCGCGGAGAGGTGCGAGGGCCTGTACATGGCTGCTCACAGCTTTCAGGGCTGTTGTACATTTTCTTTTCTTGTTGTTAATAAATTGCGTAAATAACTTTTTAAACAAGCTAAATACACAGGTCAAAAGCTAGGTAGTTTAACACACAGGTTAACAGCTAGCTAGCTAAATACACAGGTTAACAGCTAGCTAGCTAAATACACAGGTTAAAACTAGGCTATGGAAAAACACCTCTAAAGTGACATGTAAATGACTTGGACCGGACACACACACAGTATGTAAACCTCATTTGTGTTGTTTCAGACCTCAGATGGTTCTCAAGCACGGAGGAGACGTTGGGCACCGCGAGCAGTTGGGCTGATGCAACCAGCCACGTCAACTCTGGCAATTAGGAACAAAACACAATATTCAGTGGACCCCAAACAACTATATCTTATTATAGTTATATATTTACAACTGAAATTAAACAACAATTTGGTGCCAAGCTAGCTAAATACACAGGTTAAAGGCTAGATAGCTAAATACAAGAAACATCAAGCTAGCTAAATACACAAATTAAAAGCTAGCTAGATAAATACAAGAAACATCAAGCTAGCTGAACACACAGGTTAAAAGCTAGCGAGCTAAATACAAGAAACATCAAGCTAGCTGAAAACACAGGTTAAAAGCTAGCTAGCTAAATACAAGAAACATCAAGCTAGCTGAATACAGGTTAAAAGCTAGCTAGCTAAATACAAGACACATCAAGCTAGCTGAATACAGGTTAAAAGCTAGCTAGCTAAATACAAGACACATCAAGCTAGCTGAACACACAAATTAAAAGCTAGCTAGCTAAATACAAGACACATCAAGCTAGCTGAACACACAGGTTAAAAGCTAGCTAGCTAAATACAAGACACATCAAGCTAGCTGAACACACAAATTAAAAGCTAGCTAGCTAAATACAAGACACATCAAGCTAGCTGAACACACAGGTTAAAGGCTAGATAGCTAAATACAAGAAACATCAAGCTAGCTAAATACACAAATTAAAAGCTAGCTAGATAAATACAAGAAACATCAAGCTAGCTGAACACAGGTTAAAAGCTAGCGAGCTAAATACAAGAAACATCAAGCTAGCTGAAAACACAGGTTAAAAGCTAGCTAGCTAAATACAAGAAACATCAAGCTAGCTGAATACAGGTTAAAAGCTAGCTAGCTAAATACAAGACACATCAAGCTAGCTGAATACAGGTTAAAAGCTAGCTAGCTAAATACAAGACACATCAAGCTAGCTGAACACACAAATTAAAAGCTAGCTAGCTAAATACAAGACACATCAAGCTAGCTGAACACACAGGTTAAAAGCTAGCTAGCTAAATACAAGAAACATCAAGCTAGCTGAATACACAAATTAAAAGTTAGCAAGCTAAATACAAGAAACATCAAGCTAGCTGAACACAGGTTAAAAGCTAGCTAGCTAAATACAAGAAACATCAAGCTAGCTGAACACAGGTTAAAAGCTAGCGAGCTAAATACAAGAAACATCAAGCTAGCTGAAAACACAGGTTAAAAGCTAGCGAGCTAAACTAAAGAAACATCAAGCTAGCTGAACACACAGGTTAAAAGCTAGCGTAGCAAGTTCTAAGAAACATCAAGCTAGCTGAACACAGGTTAAAAGCTAGCGAGCTAAATACAAAGAAACATCAAGCTAGCTGAACACAGGTTAAAAGCTAGCGAGCTAAATACAAGAAACATCAAGCTAGCTGAACACAGGTTAAAAGCTAGCGAGCTAAATACAAGAAACATCAAGCTAGCTGAACACACAGTTTAAAAGCTAGCTAGCTAAACACAAGACGCATCAATCTAGCTAAATACCCAGTTAGGATGTGCCATTTCTGTGTCTGTAGATATTGAGGAGGAGAGAGGGGGGGGGTCAAGAATAGGGGGGGGCTTTGACTAACTGTCACTTTGCACCAAACACGGGAGCTTCCTACCGTAGGGAAAAGCCAACAATGTTTCCGCCCGGAGCCGTGAATAGTAGGGCTTAATTCTCTTAACTTTTACCATTCATTCTCTATGGTAAGTCTTAAACTACGGCTGTCATATATTTGTGGCCACAAGCTGGATTTTGGGGGCGCTGTTTCCCCCTGTGGATAGAGTTAAGGAGAGCCTCTTTTTTTTCCTTGTTTCCTCACGGTGACAGACGTCGCATCACAGACAGAGATAAAGTGCACAGAGTTTTTGTCGATATACGGTGTTTTTTCAACTGTTCTGTCGTCTTACAAGCTGTCAACTTATCAAACGTAAGTATTAAATTAACGTGTCTCCGTTGTATATATGGGCAAACTGTTGTTATACACTGTTAGTTGTTTTAGGATTGATTGACAGGTTCAAACTGTTGTTTACTTAGCTAAGGTAACGTTAACGTTAGCTAACAATAACGTTAGTACATTCATGTTTTTCATGTAACGTTATGTACATGTCAGCGTTTACAGTAACGTTGGCTTGCAATGATGTTACGTTGCACATCTCTCTTACAGACATTGCTATTGTGCTTTCTTTGACTCTTTCATAGTGTTTATTTATTTACAAACCATTAAACACAGGCACTGTAAATATGTTGCTGCTACATACGTGTTTCAGAATATTTTCAATGGCTAAATACTACAGTATGTCTAAAATGGGGTTAAATTGATAATAGGTTGAACACAGACACTTTGTTCTATCTATCTATCTAGTTATCTCTCTGTCTGTCTAGCTGTTACCTAGTCATTAAAAAGGCTGATTAATGTTAACATGAATAACTGTTTATAGTATGACTGTCTTTTTAATTATTACTATATAATATGGATAATATTTAGCTACAGTCGTGTTTCAGGCAATTCTTGTGTATATTTTCAATAAAATAATACAGTTTATGTCTAAGATGGGGTTTATTTGCTATGGCAAACAGCATATAGAATTATTGTTAATAGATTAATATGTGAATAATACATTTTGATCGATCCGATCGATCTATCTATCTATCTATCTATCTATCTATCTATCTATCTATCTGTGCTGTTACTTAGTCATTACAAATGCTGATTGATGTTAAAATAAATAACTGTTTATGTAACAGTATGACTATATTTTGATTATTAATATATAATATACATTGTGTTTTGCTGTGCACAGGAGATAATGAAGAAGACAACCAACTTCTTTCCCGGAAAGACTATGGTGTCTTTCAGGAAGGGTCCATCAGGCCATCTGCGGCAGGATCCCTCTGACGAGGCCATGCGGATCAAAAAGAACCCTTCTCTTCAGGACAAGTCTCCCCCTCAGAGACATGACCTGGTGAAGACCAATGCTGTCACTGCAGTCTTTGAGCGGGGAGGGGATGTGTCCGACCGACTGGAGGTGATGGGGGAGTATGTGCTGCAGTTTGGCAAGTACAAGGGTAAATTGTTTAGGTGGCTCCTGGAAAACGATGTTGGCTACACCATCTACCTGATGAAAAAGGTAGAGGAGGAGGAGAGAGATGGGACCTTCAACCCTCAGGGACACAACAAGGACAGCCTGCTGTCATTTCTGGAATATGCCAGGAGCTTCCAGGAAATTAGGGACCTCAGGGAGTATCTAGCTTCCAGGCTGCCTGCGCCACCAGTGGCATCAGAGGGTGACAATACTGTCGGCTTTGGAGCCAGGGCAAAGGACACCTGGAGGCAGATCTGGGAGAGCAGGGCAGATGGATATGCTGCCTTCATCGTAGGAGTAAAGTGCATCAAAAACAGCAAGATGTACAACCTGCAGCAGTACATCCTCAAGCAGCAGAGGGCTGAGTCTGGGGAGTCCTGCCCACCACCTGCAGGAGTCTCCACTACATCAGCTGCCCCTACACCGCCTACATCTAGCACTCTAGGTCAGTACACAAAAATATGCAAATACAGATTTTTAGTATTTTATGAACCTGACACACAATAAATGTTATTGTTTAATCTTCTAGCGATGGAGGAAGATGAGGAGTTGGAGAGGGGGATGCTGAATCTGTCTCCCTGTAAATTTGCCACTGAACTAAGTAGGTGGAGATAGTTTAATTAACAGAGTGTTTTTTAAACTCTTACTGTTTACGATAATACTGTAGTCTAATCTAGTAGTCACCTGTGCTTTCAGGACCAGCAGCAGTCTCCAGAGCCCCGGCTGTGTCTCCACCAACAGGTTTTTCTCCATCAGTGTAGAGGGAGGATTCTGTTCTCAGCAGAATCCTCCTGCTATTACTGTTCTCCTTCAACTAGTTTGTTATTTTGGCCGTGTTCAGGCCTGTTCTGATGCTTGTGTTCTCTTACTCTCCCACTAACCTAAGGAATTAACAGGTCAGCGATGATGGTAAGTGTTTTCTTTTTTTTTGCATGCTTTTTCTCAGGCTGTCATTCAAGGATTTGGCAATTTTTTTGCCATGCCACATCTTTGAATGACAGGCAGTGTGTTTTTTTTTTTTTTTTTTTTTTTTTTTTTTTTTTTTTTTTTTTTTTTTTTTTTTTTTTTTTTTCATTACAAATAAATAGCAATTCAGAATTTAAGTTTTTTTTAGTTTTCAGTCTGTACTCACAGTTTCTTAGAGAGACAACAGGTAAAGACACATTGTGAAGCATAAACAGACTTGACTGTGGGAGGAAAATGACACTGAATTGTTTTTACAGCACACAGGACGGAGCCAACAGCTACTGTTTCCAGACCTGCCGAGCCTGATGACTCCTCTGGGATTGTTGCTTCTGTGAAAGGTTATTATATTAGTTCACTTCTCACTTCAAACTGTACTGAATGTTGTGTGACGGTATCATGTTATGTGACCAAATTGTTCCCACAGCCACGACGAAGGCCCCGCTGCCGGTCCCTCCTCAGCTGCTCGCCCTCGCCCCACAGCTTGGGGTAGAAGAACAGGCGCCTAATGTGTTGAGACAAAGTATGTTGTCCTCCTATACTACCAGTGTACCTCACATCAGTTTCATTCTGAAAATCAAATTAATATTTCACTGTCTTTTATATATATTACTCATGATATATGTCATCTCCCACTCTACTTTGTTAGAGCCTGGGATAACATCAGCTCCATTTCTTCCTGAAGGTAAATGCTTTATTTTCTTGAATGCTGTGAGAAATAATATCTTATTTTAATGAGTATGTCTCACTTGCCTTTCCTGTTTTTATCTCACCATCCTAGAGTTACCATCAGTGGAAGCACAGAGAGACACTGTCCCTGATGAAGGTATACATTTCAGTAACACTGTTATAACCGTAGCAGTCTTAATATAGAGCTCTCTTTCTTTTCTCTGACTGTGTATATGTTATACTCTTTTACAGCTCTGCCAAGTCCAGCACCGTCTGTCCCTTTAGATGTCCCACACCAGCCTGCAGCCTCTGTCCCTGGCTATGCTCAGGATGTAGCGCAGTGGAACTGCTCCCACCAGCAGAAAATTTGGATGAAGACTGAGCTGGAGGCGTTGGGGCTGTGGCCGGGGTCACGTCCTGTTCGTCATCCTATGAACATGCTGTCCTTGTGGCGTAATCCACCTCAGCCTGAGCTCATAGACTCAATCTCTGAGCTGCCATCACCTAAATACTGTCAGCTTCATCCTTTTTTCATTTGGAAGCCGGAGCACACAATCATGGAGAGGGTAAGGAACAATTACATCTTGCCCTGCCTTCATGATTGTCCCAACCCTCAGGTAGCTTCTTCTGGCGTTGGAAGGCCAAGAGTTATCATTGGCACCAGCGGCCAGTACTATATTTTAGCCTCACGGCTCACCTGCAAGGCCTGTAGGAAGTACTGGCATGCTGACAAGCCCCAGTGGCTGGAGAAACTACCAGAGCGCTTCAGCAACATTGTTCCGGCTTTCCTAACTCACAAAAGGCCATCTGCAAGTCAGTAATGGATGAGATGACGCAGCGGCAGATCACCGGAGGACATGGCTAAGCAGCTGACGGAGAGGCGCTCCACCTTAAATATGAGAGAGCCCACCTGGCCTACCTGCTCAGTGTGCAGAACGTCAGGGATGCTGAGGCAGGAGTTCCGGCCAGAGAACCATCACTGGGCTTCTCAGACAGACGACCTCCGGCTCCATTCGGTGGATACTCAGATGCTGACGGCTGGTGTGGAGTGTCTATTTCTTCTCACTACCTGGTCGACTGCCTGGTCCGTGAGTTTCAACGGCAGGAGCAGCTCCTCACTCTGTTGCTACAGGGGACCTTTGGACAAGTACTCAGTTCAGATACACACCGCAAAGTGGCTAGGAAGGTGGTGCTGTCATCCGGCACAATGTCTTCCTATGCCATAATGAATGAGAACTGGATGATCTTGAGCTGGGTGATGCTGCAGTCGCGGTGCGATCGGTCCCTCTATCCTCTGTATGAGGGGCTGTCTCGGCGCTACACTGCAGCTGGAGTGAGGAAGGCAAGCTACCAGTGGGTTGACAGGTATAAATATAAGTTTAAATTAAATGTATATACTTGTTTTTATGTTGTTTTGTTTGTTGTTGTCTTCATGTCCATTTTGTATTACTTAATTTGCAGTTTATTGTGTAATCTGACTCTCCTTGTTAATAGTCCATATAAATAAAAAAAAACACAAATTATATAGTAAACTTACAGTATATCCTTTTAAACTGTAAATATAATAAGACTCACTGTGTACAAAACATATTGTAGTGGCTCTAAGGAAATTCATTTTCAATGTTTTAGGGACTGCTGTGCTGCCTTCAAGGTCCTGGACCCTGGTCATCAGGAGCACCTGCTGTGGGACTGCTGGAGGACATCAGAGGCCACCGTGGCGAAGGCGACCTCTGGCAACCTGGCCAACAACAGTGCCTCGAGGAGCAAGTTTAACAAAGACATTGTCATCAAGTTAGACTTGTTTCACTGCATGAGGCGCTTTACCAGGGAGTGTGTGTCTGAACATCACCCTCTGTTCAGCTCCTTCTGCCAGTTCCTCTCTGCAGCTTTTGTTGTGGTGGACCAGAGGGATCTACAAAGGCTCACAGAGGCATACACCTTCTGTGGAATCTCTCCTGCAAATCCGACAAAGCAGCACATAAGAGAGCACTGCAGGACAAAGGTGCCACCGCCCAAGGGAGCTGCTGCAGAGGGTTGAAGATGTGTTGCACCACTTCTACCTGGCAAAGGACGCCAATGATGTCCCCTGTTTAAGGCGTCCATGCTGAAGTTGTGGAGGATCCAACGCCGTCATCCACATCCTGAGAGGCTGCCTGAGCGACCCTGACGTCGGGGAGGGAATTCTCTACAGGTATGGTGGCACCTTGCAGCTCAACTACAACAAGGGTGCAGGAGCCGCTGTACCTGTTTGGATTCCAGTGAGAGGCACCTCTCAGCAGGAGGGCTTCCACTTTCACCAAGCCCAGTGGGTGACAGGCAACCGGGTGTCCTGTGAACTTTTCCAGGCCCAGGCAATGACTGGAGTGGTGCGGTGGAACTTCCAGAGGCTGGTGGACCTGAAACAGCCTGGTGTGGAGCTGCCAGCTGTGTTCGACCCCCTGTTAATTTCAGGACAGAACACAGCCTCTGTCAAGGTGACAGGCCAAGCAAAATATCCCAGGCTGCAAAATACAAACTGGGACACAGGGGAGAGATTTGGACTGCAGTTTGTGGAGCCAGGTTGTCGTCCTGTTGTGTTGAACTGGGACAAGCACAAGGTACAGCCCAACATCCCAGCTGCTGTAGCCATGGAGACAGAGGATCACTGCCCTGCTGCTGTGGTGGACACAGACTCTCAGGTAATCCAGACTTAACACTCACTGTTATCACTGACCGTCCGACAGACTGACTGACTAAATCACTATATTTTATGTTATATTTCAGGAGACCAGTGATGAGCCAGTTGGGGCGGTGCCCATCCTATCTTTCCAGCAGGGCACTGAAACCATTTCCCAATCCGCCCCAGCAGTCCCAGCAGTCCCAGCCACCCTTGATACCAGCTGCGGCCAGAGCCAAATCCGAGACTCAGTCTTTGATGGATACAGGTATACATACCTCACAGTATAAAGCAGGCCTGATAATATTTAATAAGGAAAAACTTAGTGCATCCAAAGTTTAAAACTATGGGAGAATATAATATATGATAAATGTAACAAATTTAACTGATCAACTCTTCACACAATCAACATATACATTTTTTTAATCCATGTTTTATCCAAGTTTGGCAAAAAACAATATAATAAATGTATGCTTTATTGTTTACACCATTCAGGGGTAGCACCGCTGCCTGTTTCCTCCTCTCCCCGGGCCGCCCGCACTGGACCAATCAAGACGGGAGGCCTTGTTCAAGTCTTGGACCACAGCCGGTGGACAGAAGCCATGAGAGCGGCCATCGCGGGCTTCTGGTTAAGCACCATGGGTCAAAAGACTTTCTGAAGCGGGTGGACGCAGACTATGCTGCCATGGTCCAGAGGGCGTGCACTGACCCCAACAGCCTCCTTCATCCAACCACATGCCAACATATCTCCAGATATGTAAAGCATCTGGCCAAATTAAAAAACACCAGCTCCTCCCTCAATACCAGCCCAGAGAAAGTTTTGGAGACACAGCAGCTGTGGCAGAGTTTGACTACAGGCAGTCAAACGACCAGCGTGCCTGTCATAACTCTGCCTCCTGCTACTTTCAACCCTTCACCTGTTGCTCCGCCCCAGGAGGAGTCTCTGAGTCGGGCTACAGTGGGCGGATTGTAGCAGAGTTAATGCAAAACAGCAAATCAACACCGCAGCAGCCGCAGCAGCAGAAAAAAGACCAGCGAACTGTGGTGCAGCCCAAGTCCCGGTATCTTGGCGATGGCTCATCAGTTCATTTCTTTTATCAGACACAAACAATCAAATACTTTTACTGCTCCACAAAGGTGTTTAAGACGTATGCAGACCAAGGCCTCACAAACCCTCGGATGTCTTTTGAGGACTTTGCTGCGTCTCCATTCTTTGAGCGGGGAGCTGGAGGGCGCCAGACAGGGGGGCTGAGTGGAGGAGGGGTGCGAGGAGAGGGCAAAGAGGAAGTCAGCAGTGCAGCTTCCAACAGGTCGTCTGTGCAGGTTCTGTCATCTACCCCTAAAGCAGGGCCCCCTGACAGCCCCTACACAACACAACACGCTTCCCGGGGTACCAGGGAAATACATCTACTGCCCCTCCAGAGTGTTCTCCCCCTACAAGCACCGGTAGGCACTGAGGGAAGGAGATGACCTGGGGGGAGTTCAAACTGTCGGGCTTCTATGAGACTGAAAGGGACAGATGGGTCGCAGAGAAAAAGAAATGAACACTTCAACTTCAAATATACCCTCTCACACACACACACACACACACACACACACACACACACACACACACACACTACTGTTTCATTGTGATATTTTAGTTTATTCAACTTTATTCACCTTCACTGGATAGCTGGTCTGAATCATCATCATCACTTTTTCATCATCACATCACAGTCTCTCAGTTGTTCACATGCACTCTTCTGTAACAATGTAAATAAGTGTGTTAATATGTAATATTTTAATGATAAATAACAATTCAGAAAGTTTGTTATTATTTGTTTTACATTTGTCTATATTTATTTTATTTTACACAGTGTGTACATTTTTATTGTGTGTTTTAGATTTGTATTGTGTTTTAGATCTTTATTTGGTGTGTTTTAGAATTAGGTAGTTTTTTAATAAAATATCTTGAAAGCATCACTGTGTCTTTATTTGACTGAGGAAGTAAACGTCTTAAAAACATGAAATAAAATTAAACATAAATTGATATAGTGCTTTGCTATTTTGTATCATTATACAATAATGTACTATTATTAAGTTGAATTCAACTTTTACCAGTAGCAGCATGTAAAAGTATTATTGTCATAACATTCAAATCATGAGTTTTATAATATTTCCACATCATTTGAAAAAAAAATATTGAATTAAATTTAACATTAAACGGTTAAAAACTTTATATATAATTGTTTTGTGTAATACAGACATGCTGTAGCATAAAATTCTGAAACAAATACAGGACAATTTGTTTGGGTAAGGGTGGATTCGAACCCTGCTCTTTTGGAGAGGCTTCCGGTCAGGAAAACATCTTTTTTTTTCTTTCCGTTTTTTGCGAAAAAGTCTTCTACACCTATACGCGACTGGCCTCCGCGTGTTAGGCGAACGTGATAACCACTACACTACGGAAACCCTGTGAGAGCCAACGTGATGCGTTCAGGAACATATAGGAAACTGGCCAAACATTTTCACTGGCCACCAAACCACAAAATGAAAATATAAAACTCATGGGGTGATAACCTCAGCAGCATCTCTTAAGAATCTAGATGGAATATTGTCAAAGCCAGTTTTATATAGCCAAATATAAGACAGAAATGTTTAAATATATACATATTGAGCACTTTATGTAGATATTAATTGGTTGTGGTGGTTAACCTGCACTTTACACTTTAAGGCCTGATGACATATACAGGCAAATATCACTTATAGTCCTAGCATCCCCTGCTGGCAACAGGAATTCAGCTTTATATAAAACACACAAACCACCGGTAATCCCGAAGCGCGGAGAGGTGCGAGGGCCTGTACATGGCTGCTCACAGCTTTCAGGGCTGTTGTACATTTTCTTTTCTTGTTGTTAATAAATTATGTAAATAACTTTTTAAACAAGCTAAATACACAGGTCAACAGCTAGGTAGTTTAACACACAGGTTAACAGCTAGCTAGCTAAATACACAGATTAACAGCTAGGTAGTTGAACACACAGGATAACAGCTAGCTAGCTGAATACACAGGTTAACAGCTAGCTAGATGAATACAAGGCTTCTGGCTGCACTAGATCTGTCTTCAATTAAATAAGAAATATCTTGGAGGATGCGGGCATCGATCCCGCTACCTCTCGCATGCTAAGCGAGCGCTCTACCATTTGAGCTAATCCCCCACAACACCTTGGCTGTTCAGACGTCATCTACAGCTCTAGCAACAGTTTGTGTTGTCATATGAGTCCCGACTGTCTAACGGCCGATTATCGGCTTGGTGTGTCTCGGCTCTTACAGGTACCTACTACTAGTTATTTTATGATGCTAAAATTTGTGTATAATTACAAGGAGTCTGGTAGGGTTAGCGAACGTATTTTGCGGATGTTTATATGTATTTTATGTTGATATGTTTATAGGCAGCTATATTCTATTTTAGTTATATATTCACAACTGCAATAAAACAACAATTTGCTGCCGAGCTACTTAATTACACAGGTAATGCATTTTCACAAACTCCTTGAGATTTCATCCGATCGACTTCAGATTTGGTTTGTGCCATCTCAATACCCTAACGATGAAAAGTTATTAAAAGCTCCTTTTTTTGTTGAAAGGCGTGGGCGTGTCGGCCATTTTAAGCATTTAGCTGTTAAAGAGGAAGTTGTTGTAACTCAAAAGTACATTGACCAATGTGCCAGAATTACTCACGATTAACAAGGGTTAAAATGTAAATTGCAGGTTAAATTTTTCATGAAGTTAAGCTTATTAAACATAAAGATTAGAGGCGCCCACCATTGTTCTGTACGGCTTTTTATAACAAAATGCAGAATATAATATGAAAAGTTGGTACTTTTTAACAGTGGTTTTAAGCACTCCCCCTCGCTTCCACTAGGCGGGGTGTGACGTCATAAGAGGGACTCCAAGACTTGAGTTACCGTTAGTAACGGCTAGTAGGCTAGCAGTTATATGGTAAACTATTGTGTTTGTGCGGGATGTACGAGTACATCAGAAACAGGGCAGAGGGTCCACCAGGACAAACAGCTGATTGGTGCCTGGGTGAGGTTTAGGGCTACAAAGTGGGCTGATTTTACTGCTGCCTCTGGGACCCACTCTCTCCTCTGCTGCTGCGCTGTGGCCCTGTGTGTGTGTGTGTGTGTAGATGTACCTGTATTCTGTGTGTGTGTGTGTGTGTGAGTGTGTGGCCGTGTGTGTGTGTGTAGCCGTGTGTGTGTGTGTGTGTGTGTGTGTGTGGCGGTGTGTGAGAGACGGCTGGTCAGCAGGTTGTCAGGTGCTTGTTGAGTTTAACTCCAAAAAGACAGTTAACCACAGGTTCCCGTTAATCTTATGATGGACATGTGTTGTGATATTTGAACAAATGATCCGTCAATGGCGAAAAAAAAGCCTCTTATTTACGAGAGCGGTCTGAGAGACCTGTTTACAGCGGGGTGTCCGAGCGAGACTGTCCGAGAGACGAGCCAGCGGCCAGGGCAGGCGCTGCTGGTTGTCGCGTTACTTTATGGAGCTTCTCAACTCTGAAAACTTTAAGGCAAATTGTCAATTCAGTAATGATTTTCGCAAGACTACCTATATTCGAAATCTGAAAAGTTAATTTCTTGCCTAAAACGTTGTCAGAAGTGAATTTAGTGATGAATGAGATGGTGAAAATGGATAAAATTGTCCCGTTGTTGTAACCATACCTTAAACACAGTGTAACCATAGTCGACAAAATATTAACGAGAACATCTGAAAATACTGTGGTGCAGTACACCTTTTAACCATTACATAGGTGTCTATGGGACAGTGGTGCTGTTTCAACATTATAATAATAATAATATTAAATTGAATTTGTATAGCGCTTTTCATAGACTCAAAGTCGCTTTACAGGGTAGGGTAGATTACAAAAACAGAAAAAAAAAAAAAAAAGTCAGGCACAGATGAAAAGGAAGGGGCGTGGGGCAAGGGAAAGGCAGGGGTGAAGAGGTCTTGAGGAGGGACTGGAAGATGGTGAGGGACTCAGAGGTGCGGATCTCTTGGGGGAGGGAGTTCCAGAGCCTGGGAGCTTCTCTGGAGAAGGCTCTGTCCCCAAAACTGCAGAGTTTGGACTTTTGGATATAGAGGAGACCAGCTGAGGTGGATCTGAGGGACTGTGAGGGTTGGTAGGGGGAGAGGAGACCAGCTGAGGCGGATCTGAGGGACCGTGAGGGTTGGTAGGGGGAGAGGAGACCACCTGAGGTGGATCTGAGGGACAGTGAGGGTTGGTACGGGGAGAGGAGGTCAGTGAGGTATAAGGGGGCCAGATGGTGGAGGACTTTTTAGGTGACGACCAGAATTTTGTAGGTGATCCGGTGGGAGATAGGAAGCCAGTGGAGTTGTTTTAGGACTGGAGTGATGTGGTACCAGAGCTGATGCCGAGGAGTAGTGAGTTGCAGTAGTCCAGTCGGGAGGAGATGGAGGTGTGAATGAGTCTTTCAGCAGCGGGGGGTGTGAGAGAGGGTCTGATTTTGGAGGTTTGGAGATGAAAGAAGGAGGTTTTAATGATTTGACGGATGTGGGGCTCAAGGGAGAGGGTGGAATCAAAGATAACGCCAAGGTTGCGGGCCTGGGGAGATAGGGAGACAATGGTGCCGTCGATGGTGAGAGTGGGGTTATTGGTTTTGCTGAGTGTGGATTTGGAGCCGATGAGGAGGAATTCTGTTTTATCGCTGTTGAGTTTGAGGAAGTTGTGTTGCATCCAGGTTTTAATAGCTGACAGACAGGAGATGATGTGGGAGAGGGGAGGATTGTGCGGGGATTTGGTGCTGAGGTAGATCTGGGTGTCATCGGCATAGCAGTGGAAGTCCAGGTTGAAGTGGCGGAGTATGTGACCAAGAGGGAGGATGTAGATGATGAAGAGGAGGGGGCCAAGTACGGAGCCTTGGGGAACACCTTGAGTGACTGTGGCTGTGGCAGAGGTGTGGTTGTGGAGAGAGGTGAAGTGGGATCTGTTGGATAGGTAGGAGTGGAGCCAGCTGAGTGCAGTACCTTCGACACCGAGGTCTTTGAGTCTGGTGAGCGAACCGCTGTCAGCAGAGGTGAGGAGGTCGTTGAGGATTTTGAGGAGAGCGGTTTCTGTGCTGTTGAGGGGGCGAAGATGGGTTTGTAGTTGTGAGGCGACTATGCGTTCCAGGGTTTTAGACAGAAAGGGGAGGTTGGATATTGGGCAGTAGTTGTTGAGGGAGGAGGGATCTAGACCAGGTTTGTTAAGGATTGGGGTGACAGCGGCAGTTTTGAAGGCAGAGGGGACAGTTCCAAGGTACAGTGAGGAGTTGAAGAGGTTAGTGAGGGAGCGGCATAGGACCGGGAGGCAGGACTTCAGAAGTGGAGTAGGGAGGGAGTCAAGGGAGCAGGTAGTGGGTTTGGAAGAGCTGATGAGTTTGGAGATTTCAGGAGGAGTGACCGGGTCAAACTGGGAGAGGAGGCAGTGAGGAAGAGGGGTCAGGAGGTCAGGAGAGATGGGGGGAGGAGGGGCCGTGGTGGGTGCTGGAGTAGATCCTGGGAGGTCAGATACAGGGGATAGAGATTAGTAGATGATGTTGATTTTGTCAGTGAAAAAGTGGAGGAATGAGTTGCAGAGATCCAGAGTAGAGGTAGGAAGGGTGTTGGTCCGAGGCTTGATGAGGTTGTTCATTGTGGAGAAGAGGGTTCTGGGGTTTTGGCAGGGGTTGGTGGAGAGGTAGGCAGATTTGGCAGCAATGAATCTCGAACATAAACATGATCCTGAAATGGAAAACAATGTTTCCGCCCGGTTTCGAACCGGGGACCTAAGGCGTGTGAGGCGAACGTGATAACCACTACACTACGGAAACTGCCATGTATGATGATTGCGACATATTTTGGAAAATACATGATGGAAAAACACCTCTAAAGTGACACGTAAATGACTTGGACCGGACACACACACACACACACAGTATGTAAACCTGGTTTGTGTTGTTTCAGACCTCAGATGGTTCTCAGCACGGAGGAGACGTCGGGCACACGGAGCTGTTGGGCTGATACAACCAGCCACGTCAACATTTGCAATTATGAACAAAACACAATATTCAGTGGACCCCAAACAACTATATCTTATTATAGTTATATACTTACAACTGAAATTAAACAACAATTTGGTGCCAAGATAGCTAAATACACAGGTTAAAAGCTAGCTAGCTAAATACAAGAAACATCAAGCTAGCTGAACACACAGGTTAAAAGCTAGCTAGCTAAATACAAGAAACATCAATCTAGCTGCACACACAGGTTAAAAGCTAGCTAGCTAAATACAAGACACATCAAGCTTGCTGCACACACAAGTTAGAAGCTAGCTAGCTAAATATAAGACACATCAAGCTAGCTCATAAGGGTGATAACCTCAGCAGCATCTCTTAAGAATCTAGATGGAATATTGCCAAAGCCAGTTTTCATACCAGAAAATATTAAAATTATTGAAACCATCACTCACCAAATTCAGTCAGGGAAACTGCCGAGGCCAGGCATGCTTTCACTGCTGAAATGTGTCTGTTAGCATGACCTTGAACTCTTCACAAGGAAAACACTCCTGCAGATCTGTTGCCACTTTTAAAGCAGCTGCATTTTGTTCTTGTGTGAGTGTGTCCAAGTATGCCCACCAGCGCAGTTTCTGGAGTGCTTCCATCAGGAGCTTGTGAGCCCGTATGCTCCTGTTGTAGTGATGGCCGGAGATCACTCCATCAATTGAGCCTGCGGCCACCAGGTCAGACTCAATCAAGATGTCCTGAAAGCCAGCATCACCATACAACTTTCCTATGCATGACAGATATGCCATTGCTGTGTGGAACTCTCCCATCCTCACTACAATTCTCTCGGAGTAAGAATTTGTTTGCCAACGGATCTCTTGGGCCTTGGCATATATGGCTTGATCCATAACCAAAACAACTTCTCGTTGTTCCAAAGTGTCAGCAATGGCAATGGAGCGGCTCAGGATGGTGTGGACAGTGTTGAGATCAGTCGGGCTGGCGTCAATCACTGGTAGGTAGCCAACGTGTGTAGATGGTAGGACGGTCTCTTCCTTCAACATGACATTAAACCCTGTCCATCCAGGAAGGACTTTGCCCTGGGCCTCAGGTACTTTCAGTAAAAAGAATGCAGCATCAATTCTTCTACTGGTAGTTTGAGCATATCTGTATTGGTCCTGCTGGAGATCTATCTTCAAGGCAAAGTTCTGTGGACCAGACCGCTTTCCTCTTGTGTAGGTTGCCAGATTCAGTGGAGGAGGATGAACAGACCGCTCTCGTGTTCTCTGTCTGGGTAATGTGTCTGGTAAGGATGCTCTATAACTGTTTATGGCCCTCTGAATTATTATACCATTGGTGTTATGTGTTGTCCCTTTACCTGAAAGAGTCTCCTCTCCAAAGTCATTATTATCCCAGACAAGAGTCACTGGCACTTCACTACTGATTCTTTCAGGGATGTATGTTTCTCCTCTCTCCATTTGTAGGTGAGCAAGGGCAGTATCATGCTCAAGGACCTGGGTATTGGATGAGCAGTGACCCAGACCATTTAACAACCCTATAAGCTGTGCCGAGCCAGTCATATGCCGAACTGCCATTGCAAGTGAGCACTGTTTTGGCATGAGCCACCGTCCTCTGGTTGCCAGGGTAATAATGTCCTGACAAGTGGACACTATCTTTCTGCTGTCCTCTGAAGTGACAGCAACACGTTCATTTGATGGTTGTGATGACATTCCTGATGTCCATGCAATGAAATTAAAAAGTTGGTGAGGCACTACACTCAGGGCATTCTCCAGTGTTAGGTCACCTGCCGTGGGAGGCCATGGAAGCTTTGGTGATCTTTTTGATGTGTTTTGAATGATTTCTTTAAGTGTCATTGCTGCATGATATAACACCCGAGAATCATCAGTGTTGATGGTGGCATTTTCAATATCTCCTTGACTTGTCATTTCTCCTTCACTTTCTTCAGATGAGGAGGAAGCAGAGGAGACAGCAACGTCATGCACAATCTCATCAGCTGACAGATTGTCCACATATACAAGGTAGGTTGTGGATGCCTTCTGGAATTTCAAGAAGGGATGAGACTTGTGAAGTCTTGCTTTTAGTGAGTTTGCCTTATAAGCTGCAATGTTCACTCCCTCTGTTTCTTCCACAGTTTTTTTGAAAAGCAAATTCAGCTTTGACAGTCGAAGCACTTCACGGTGTTTTAACAGCCTCTCCTCAATGACTGTTTTGCAGAAGTGCTTGTATCCATTTTCATATATGTTCGTTTCTGTTTTCTCAGTTTTGTGTGTGGTCAGGTACCGGGTATAATCTCGATAGCAGGTGAAGTGATACCGTGCTTCACTAGCCACCAAGTCCCTGTCTTGGATATGGAGAAGGAGAGACTCATCCCTTCTGCCTTCAGCAGCGAGAAGCAATTTCCCGGCATGGAGTGTTTCACACTGTTAGTTTTTCTTTTATCCTTTTCCTGCTGTGTGTCTGAACCTTGTACTTCTCATGTTTGCAAATAATGCATTGTACTGGAAGCAGGTGTGGGGCACGCTTGGATGTGTAGAGGTCACTGGTGTAAGACCTCAGAGCCCGTGTTTTCACTGGAGTTGCCTGACCATCCTCTGCCTCTACCACTAAAAAAGTGCAAAACAATAGATTTAGATTCTGCACCCTTCTCTCACATCACTGATTAAAGAAAAATGGTTTGTAACTTTCAGCAGGGGAAACCTCATGCTCCATATATTGGTTCCACCTGTTCCCTTAACATGGGTAATAGACCATTTTGCTATAATTGGAAGGGTACATTTTGGCAGGGTGTTTTTATTATATTTCTGTTTATACACTACATATATCTATATTATTTGTACTATTCTTATGTTACTGCTACTACATTGCACATATCTGTACATGTTCATACATTGTTCATATTGCTTATCCATATTTATTCTTATAAGGCTACTGCTAATATACTAATACACACATTTATATGTAATTTATATTACTGTAAACCATATACTACTACTTTCGTATACTGTATATACTATTAACATCTTTATCAATACTAGTGAAACAGTTGTACTTGTATTCCCAACTTGTATTCTATTATGTCATGTATATTGTATCCTATTATTTAATGTATATTCTGTATGTGTGCTGTGTCTGATATTTTGCTGCTGCAACACAATTTTTTTTTTTTTGGGATCAATAAAAAACTATCACTGCACTGTATGTCTTAAACTGTTTATACTGCACCACCTGTCTATACAATATAATAATACAAACCTTCCTTTGCAGTTTCTTCAACTAATACTGCCTTCTCTCTTCTCCTCTGTGCTCGTTTTATCTTGGTGATATTTGTGAAATGGCTGTAGCACTCCCTGTGGTAGCCAGTGTTAGCTGGTTTGACTAACTGGTTTGTAGGTTCCTGGCTTTGTAACTGGTATGCCTGTATTGCCTCTTCTGCTATAATACTTTCTCTACACTCGAGGTCTTTCCACAGAAACACTGATTTAATGAATTTCTCCCAACTTATGTCTGTGAAGGGAATGGTGGGTCCACTTCCCTCAAATATATGCATGCAGCACTTCATTGTTCATTGCACTTCATGTTTTGCCATTTCTTTCCAGTATATAGAGCTCAACAGTGACCGCCCACTTTTTATCGGCTCTGGTTCAGGAAGTATTTTTCCCCATTCAATTGTTTCATTAGCCTAGAAATCTAGACGCACCCTAGCTGCAGCAAATTTAATTTGAAGAGGTAAGTCTGGAACCGAGCCAACCAGCTACAAGATGAATAGTGAGCATAACTCACTCGGTGCAAAAAAACATTTTGAAAACGGCGAAAAAAAGAGAGGAAAAGGTACAAGATCGTGTACATAAACTATCAGAGACTTCAATGGCAGACGCTCACTCTAGCCGTTCACAGTTTTACGGGTACGCTAAACGTTTCTATGGTAACAGCCAGTTGTTGACAAACGCGTCACCAACACCGACACTTTCCTACGTACGCTATTGGATGAAGGCAACAAGTACGTCATGAATGTCGGACCACAGACGTAGCTGCCTGCTTCATTCGCCGGGAAAATAACCTGGAGGAAGTTACCGATATTATAGTTATAGACAAAGTATGTGAGTGGCAACAATTTTTATTTGCTTTGTTGAAAAGCGTAGCGGTTACATATAAAAAACTGGGTTATCCATCACCACAGATCGTCTGAAAACACGAAATCTCTCCTCGGCCCACCGCCTATAGGCCATAGTGGTCCCCTAATACTGTATCTGAAGTCTCTTTTTTCTTCTTTTATAGATCCCTATACTGTGGCCCTGTATCTGAAGTCTCTTTTATATAGACCTTAGTGGTCCCCTAATACTGTATCTGAAGTCTCTTTTATATAGACCTTAGTGGTCCCCTAATACTGTATCTGAAGTCTCTTTTATATAGACCTTAGTGGTCCCCTAATACTGTATCTGAAGTCTCTTTTATATAGACCTTAGTGGTCCCCTAATACTGTATCTGAAGTCTCTTTCCCATAATTCAGCCTTAGTGCAGAATTACAGCCACTAGAGCCAGTCCCACAATGAGCTTTCCTTAGGATGTGCCATTTCTGTGTCTGTAGCTATTGAGGAGGAGAGAGGGGGAGGGGGAGGTGGAGGGGGTGTGGCCTTGTCCAACTGCCACTTTGCTCGTTTGCACACAGAAGACACATTTAAGATCTTACCAACCAAACACGGGAGCTTCCTACCGTAGGGAAAAGCAAAGAATGTTTCTTTAAAAAAGTCCTGATTATTTACATGGAGTCTGGTGGGTCACTTCTGTGGCAACAGTGAGGCCTAATGGCCTGCTGACAGCAACTACCTTCCACTAATATAAAGTTTTACATTTACACGGACAATAAGGTCAAAGATTCATACAGCAGATATAGGATTGTGTTTCAGAAAAAACAAAGAGTTATTAAAAGCGGTTTCTGCTGCCCGGTGGTTATGTGAGAATAACCAAAAACCAGAGGTTGCTATTGTAGGGAAAAGCAAACAATGTTTCCGCCCGGTCTCGAACCGGGGACCTTTCGCGTGTTAGGCGAACGTGATAACCACTACACTACGGAAACCCTGTGGATGACTGTCTGATGCATTCAGGAACATAAAGGAAACTAGCTTCACTTTACTTCACTTCTCAATTACGTTGGGCCAGCAAAGCAAAAAAATAAAATAAAAATAACTCTTGATACTAACTTATTTAGTTGTGGTTCCGTCTGGCATCCTATGTCATGGAATGTAGTGGAAAGGTGCTGCTGTGATGTACTCTGTAATAAGACAGTAATCAGATGAAAAGAGTCAGTATCTGCAACGCTAACGTTCTTATCCCCTGTGAAATCAGGAGACAGCACATGTAAACAAATGAACACACCACATGACATCCTTTTGCTAGTCAAAGCCCCGGTTGTTTAAGTAGGGAGAAAATATACTGCTGGTTATGGACAACAGTCTCCACTTAACAAAGCAACTTAAACGCACGTGTTGCTTACCACTTTACACAACAACGTTAGCCAACACTACCAAATTAGCTGGGGCATACAGTGGTTTTGTGCCCTTACCAATCAAACTGTAAAGTAGCATTAACGTTCTAAACATACCTTCACGTGCACACTTGTATTTAAAAAAATTATCTGTTACAAATATGCCAAACCATTTCGGTATAAGATTAGCTACAGCTTTAGCTGATTAGCTACAACCTTGAGATTCAACTGCCCACTAGAACACTTGGTAAAGGTTTATAAAATATAGCGTACTTACAGGTCTGTATCTGAATCTCCAGGATGGCCAGACAGAGTCGGAACAGCACTGTCTTTCAGAACTAATCGGTTTGAAAATCCTGAATTGAACTGCTGTCGGTTCAGGAAGCAGTCCTCCGTAAAATGGACAGAACACAACGAAAGGTCGGGGCTGTAGTCCTGGGGAATAGTGTCAAAAACAAATTTTAACCACTGACTCTTCAATTAATCTCTTTCCCCGTGCACTGACGAATACAGCGTCTCCTGGACATGACTGATAGACTCTCAACTCTCCGGCCGCTATGAGTGGTGGGGGGGGAGGGGTGCCTTGCAACTAGGCGAGCTTTATAACTTCTGTTATGAGCTGACGTCAGCTCGCCACAGAAGAAAATAGAGCTGTTTGGAGCAGTTTGTGAACAGTGTTTTCTGTTGGAGATGGAAACGCCCTTTGGGTGGACTTTGGGCTTTTTCACTTTTTAAACCCATTACATGCCCAAAAAACATATACAGCTCAGTTAAGGAAAGGGAAAAAGCCCAAAAACATAATATGTGCTCTTTAAGAGATAAATAGGCCGTGCAGTTGCTGAATCTGTCCTCATTTCAGATCAACAAAGAGATTTTCGTCAGATTTTTAGAGACTCTAGTCACGCTCAACCCGCTCGCCATTTCCGGGTGAGTCCCGACTGCCCTGCCGCCGACTGAACATGTCAGGTCGGCCAAAATGAACGCCGACAGCCCCTCAGACGGACAACATTGAGTCACGGGACACAGTTGAGTCACCGACCTCGCCAGACTGTCCAACGGGCGATTATCGGCTTAGTGTGCCTTTAGCCAAACGTGATAACCACTACACTACGGAAACCCTGTGAGGATGAACATGATGCATTCAGGAACATATAGGGAACTGGACTCAACTGTCATCACTTTACTTTAATTTCCTTACGCAACATTGGCGCGCTTAAGCTCGGATGCGGCAACTGTAAAACGCCCCTTACAGTTAGGTGACGCTACGACAATAATGTTTCCGCCCGGTCTCGAACCGGGGACCTTTCGCGTGTGAGGCGAAAGTGATAACCACTACACTACGGAAACCACCACATATGAAAATGGTGACATATTTTGGAAAATACATCATGGAAAAGCATCTCTACAGTGATATGTAAATGACGTGGACCGGACACACACACAGTATTTAAGCCTGGTTTGTGTTGTTTCAGACCTCAGATGGATTGTGGGGCGTGGCTACAGCAAAGGGAGCATGGCTACAGCATAGGGGGCGGGTCAAACCATCACCAATCAAAAAGAAACTGCTGAGTTCAATGACACCTCACACAAGACATTACCTTTAACGGTTAAGTTAAATATTATGAAAGCCTGAGTAAGTGGGCGTGGTTAAAGTATAGGGGGCGGCTCAGTATCACATGTTGACCACACATAAGTTTCATGTAAATCGGATGATGTTTGTCATATAAGGTGCATTTCCTGTTGCCAGCGGGGGGGCGCTATGACCAAAAGTCAATTTTGGCCTGTAGGTGTCCTCAGGCCTGGACCCTTAATTTTCGGGCAGATACGACAACGTACACTCAAGTTACAACAACACAAGTTAACAGCTAGCTAGCTAAATAAATACAAGAAACAGCTAGCTACACAAGTTAACAGCTAGCTAGCTAAATACACAGGTTAACAGCTAGCTAGCTAAATACACAGGTTAACAGCTAGCTAGCTAAATACAAGAAACATCAAGCTAGCTGAATACACAGGTTAACAGCTAGCTAGCTAAATACAAGAAACATCAAGCGAGCTGAATACACAGGTTAACAGCTAGCTAGCTAAATACAAGAAACAGCTAGCTAGCTGAATACACAGGTTAAACGCTAGCTAAATACACAAGTTAACAGTTAGCTAGTTAAATACAAGAAACATCAAGCGGGCCGAATACACAAGTTAACAGCTAGCTAGCTGAACACACAGGTTAACAGCTAGCTAGCTGAATACACAGGTTAACAGCTAGCTAGCTGAACACACGGTTAACAGCTAGCTAGATGAATACACAGGTTAACAGCTAGCTAGCTGAATACACAGGTTAACAGCTAGCTAGCTAAATACAAGAAACATCAAGCGAGCTGAATACACAGGTTAACAGCTAGCTAGCTAAATACAAGAAACATCAAGCGAGCTGAATACACAGGTTAACAGCTAGCTAGCTAAATACAAGAAACAGCTAGCTAGCTGAATACACAGGTTAAACGCTAGCTAAATACACAAGTTAACAGCTAGCTAGTTAAATACAAGAAACATCAAGCGAGCTGAATACACAAGTTAACAGCTAGCTAGCTGAACACACAGGTTAACAGCTAGCTAGCTGAACACACAGGTTAACAGCTAGCTAGATGAATACAAGGCTTCAGGCTGCACTAGATCCGTCTTCAATTAAAGAAGAAATATTTTGGAGGATGCGGGTATCCATCCCGCTACTTCTCGCATGCTAAGCGAGCACTCTACCATTTGAGCTAATCCCCCACGATGCTCTCGACAGAGAATCTACAGACAGCAGCCAAAATGCAGGTACGGCAAAGGAAGGACAGTCACTGCTAAAAACTGGAATTGAAAATCCTGAATTGAACTGTTGTCGGTTCAGGAAGCAGTCCTCCGTAAAATGGACAGAACACAACGAAAGGTCTGGGCTGTAGTCCTGGGGAATAGTGTCAAAAACAAATTTTAACCACTGACTCTTCAATTAATCTCTTTCCCCGTGCACTGACGAATACAGCGTCTCCTGGACATGACTGATAGACTCTCAACTCTCCGGCCGCTATGAGTCTAACAAGCTTGTTTGGTGGTGGTGGTGGTGGTGGGGGGGGGAGGGGTGCCTTGCAACTAGGCGAGCTTTATAACTTCTGTTATGAGCTGACGTCAGCTCGTCACAGAAGAAAAGGCTTCACTACAATAGAGCTGTTTGGAGCAGTTTGTGAACAGTGTTTTCTGTTGGAGATGGAAATGCCCTTTGGGTGGACTTTTTCACTTTTTAAACCTATTACATGCCCAAAAAACATATACAGCTCAGTTAAGGAAAGGGAAACAGCCAAAAAGCATAATATGTGCTCTTTAAGAGCACATATTACACACAATAAATAAATACACAAAACTAAATACACAAGTTAACAGGTAGCTAGCTAAATACACAGGTTAACAGCTAGCTAGCTGAACACACAGGTTAACAGCTAGCTAGCTAAACACACAGGTTAACAGCTAGCTAGCTGAATAGTAGGCTTCAGGCTGCACTAGATCCATCTTCAATTGAAGAAGAAATATTTCAGAGGATACGGGCGTCGATCCCGCTACTTCTCACATGCAAAGCGAGCGCTCTACCGTTTGAGCTAATCCCCCACGATGCTCTAGACAGAGTTGTGCATGAAGGAATCTACAGACAGCAGCCAAAATGCAGCAACTTCAGGTACGGCAAAGGAAGGACAGTCACTGCTAAAAACTATGTGCATCCTTGTCCCAGAAATGCTTGTTACTAACTTAGCTCTGGGGAGTTCACTCCCCGGAGTCCTTATGTTTCTTCTTCGCCCAGAACATCGCCTCGGATTAGGGTGGCACCAAGACCTGGGTCCTGGGTGCAGCTGTCGCTGTGGACCGGCTACACCCTGCTACGCTCTGCGATTCCCTGCAATGTCCTGCTACGTCCTGCCGCTTCCACCCACGCTCTGCTGTGCCACGCTACACCCCGTAACTCCCTGCTGTGCCCGGCTATGACATGAACTACTACCATTGTAGTCACTGATCCATTATCTTTATTGTGACTATTACGCCACTGTTCATCACACCCCCAACCGGCCCCGTCAGACACCTCCTACCAAGAGTCTGGGTCTGCCGAGGTTTCTTCCTAAAAGGGAGTTTTTCCTTGACACTGTCGCGATAGCCACTGCTAATGCTTGCTCTTGGGGGGAATTACTGTAATTGTTGGGGCTTTGTAAATTATAGTGTGTGGTCTAGACCTACTCTATCTGTAAAGTGTCTCGAGATAACTCTGTTATGATTTGATAATATAAATAAAATTGAATTGAATTGAATTGAATTAACCAGACAGTGCCTCTCCCAGGCTGTCAGCCGTTTTCTCGGAGTCTCCCTACAAACTAACCTGAAGTGACTGGAAAAAGGAAGACACTTTACTAATACCTCATCAATGCTGTCCATGCTGTCGCTCACACACTTCCACAGGAGCATATCTCACGGACTGCATCCGAGAAGAAAAACCTGACTCTTCTTTTGTCTTTCAGAGCAGCTGTAGACATCATCTGCTGTCACCGCATCACTTCTCTGTGAAGACACAACAGGTTTGAAAAACTACACACAACATGGCCGCTGTTACAATAATTTGGTATGAAACAAAACCGAAAGATTAGGAAAGTCTCAGTTAGCCGTAGGTTTGTCATAGTTTTGTGTGAAACCGTTCAGTGAACTACATCTCCCATCTCACACTAGCTACCTCACCTAGCTTGATGATCGGCTTGCTAGCTAGCTAGCTAGCTTAGCTCTGTTAAACAACACATGTAACGTTATTGTAACTGCTGTGTTTTATCCAGTGAAGTGTTTTCAGCAGATAAGCAAAAGAACAAGCGAGATCCTCTGCTCATTAGAGTAACGTTACATCCTGGTACGATACACACAGACATCGTAGCTTCAGCGAGACGTCATCCATGAAGTTTGTAGTCTTTCTAATTACGTATCTTCACAGTCTTATAGTTCAACAGTTTAACAATAAACTGAGACTTTCTTCAGTTGAAAAATAATGTTTTGAATTGACGAACATCATATGTGTAATCCATGGCTCGATTCAAACGGGATCAAAAAATAATTATTATCTCTCCATTGACTCTAGTTCATACATTTTCGAAAGATAAGTTCCATTGGCCGGAAGTAGAAGGGGCGGGACTTCAGCTCTCTATTGGAGAAGAAATATTTTGGAGGATGCGGGCATCGATCCCGCTACCTCTCGCATGCTAAGCGAGCTACCATTTGAGCTAATCCCCCACGCTGCCTTAGCTGTTCAGATGTCATCTACAGCACTAGCAACAGCTTGTTTGAGTTATCAGCTGCTGGCAGATGAGCATCAGCTCAAACAGGTACTGACCTATACTAACGAGGACAGCTGGAAATGTTTTGGTGCAGTACCCCTTTTAACCATTACATAGGTGTCTATGGGACAGTGGCGCTGTTAGCCTCCACCTAGTCCTGGGTCTTCCCCGAGGCCTCCTCCCAGCTGGACCTCCCTCCACCTAGTCCTGGGTCCTCTCCGAGGCCTCCTCCCAGCTGGACCTCCCTCCACCTAGTCCATTTTTTGCACACAGAACACACGTTTGAGCACTTACCAACCAAACACCAGAGGTTCCTACCGTACGGAAAAGCAAAGAATGTTTCCGCCCGGTCTCGAACCGGGGACCTTTCGCGTGTTAGGCGAACGTGATAACCACTACACTACGGAAACCCTGTAAGAAACAGCTAGATGCGTTCAGGAACACATAGGAAACTGGCCTCACTTTACTCCTCAATTTAGTCCAAACATTTTAAGTGGCCAGCAAAGCAAATGAAAAAAAAGAAGAAACAAGTCTTTGTAGACGTTCCTTCTTTCTACTGGTATTTTTTCCCCGTCTGTCGCTTTTTATGAAGTTTTTGTCGCTGTTTTCTAAGTTTTAATAATATTTTCCGCCTATTCTTGCCTTACTTCCTTCTTTTTATAGACTTTTTCCAAGTTTTAAATTTTTCGGACATTTTTTGGGACTTTTTTGTCGCCTTTTTCAAATGTTTTCGGATTAGTGCCTGCTGTTATGGAGACGTATTACGTCTCGTGTCTTTGGTGTCTTCTGATGAACTTTTTGGACCAACTCGGGGAAACTGATCAGACACACTGCCTTTTCTGCCAAATAGCTCGTTTAATCCTAATAAACCATCATATATAGCCTATTTTTGTGTAAATATCAGCCGGGATGTGATCTGTACAAGAATATAAACATGATCCTGAAATGGAAAACCTTGTTTCCGCCCGGTCTCGAACCGGGGACCTTTCGCGTGTGAGGCGAACGTGATAACCACTACACTACGGAAACCCTGTGGAGAATACCGTGATGCGTTCAGGAACATATAGGAAACTAGCCTCACCCTCTCATCACTTCATTTTTTATTTAGTGGAGCTAGCCATTCAGTGGCCAGCAAAGCAAAACATTTAAATATAAAACTCTTTGTTAATCTTTGACATTTAAAAAACAAAATTTACACTTTTTTGAAAAAAAATTCCCTAAAATATGTATATATATATATTTTGTAAAGTTAATTTTTTTTTTCAGTAAAAGAAAAGCCCATGACGTTACACACGCATCGGAGCTTTTCAGTGGCCAGCAAAGCAAACACTCTTTGTAGTCAAGCAATAGTAAAGCAGCCCAGCATGACTGGGTGGTATTAGTGGTTATATGGGTGAATGAATGAATGATTGTACATATATTTACATATATTTACATATATTTACATATATTTGCTAGTTTCCCCGAAACTCAGGCATATCCATCTGGCAACTTTCCGTTGGAGAACTTTTGGGAAGGGGCGAAAATCCTGGTTATCTGATTGGACAAACCATCTGTCTATCACCACCTATAGTTGGTGATGGACGGGCCAAATCAACCAATCAGATCAAACTCTTGCCGAAACCAGTCGGGAGAAGAGCAGAAACATCTTTTCCTCCGAGAAAAGCCTCCAGTGCCGTTTATTGCTCTTCTTTCAATGAAGGAATACTTTCTAATTCAGATAAAACTAAATGTCTTTATTATTATAATTATATTTAGGACTTATGCATGACATATTTTTAATGAGCATTTTGCAAAAAGTTCACGTACCCCCTGCAGTACTCCAAAGTACCCCCAGGGGTACACGTACCCCCATTTGAGAAACACTGGTTTAGACTGAACAGTCGCTTCTTGTTCAGTAGTTGCTCAGTTCAGTAGCGCAGCATGATTGGGTGATATTTGTTACATACATTGGTGCGCGGCATGTCTGATTTTACATATATTTGTTGGTTTCCCCCCAATAAACCATGATATATAGCCTATTCTGTGTGTAAATATTAGCTTGGACATTGTCCTGAAATGAAAAACCATGTTTCCGCCCGGTTTCGAACCGGGGACCTTTCGCGTGTGAGGCGAACGTGATAACCACTACACTACGGAAACCCTGTGGAGAATGCTGAGATGCATTCAGGAACATATAGGAAACTAGCCTCACATGCCCCAAAGTCATAAAGTTCACTTTGTTTTAGTTTAGTAGGGCCAAACATTTTCAGTGGCCAGGAATTTACATACACATAATCTACTAACTGCTAAACTGCAGATAATGTGTGTCTGACACATACATCGCCAAATCCACCAGACTCCATGTAAATAATCAGGACTTTTATCATCGTAAAACACACTTCATTCAAAGAGGACAGAAACTAAATAAAACTACCAAAAGCCGTCTTGGTTCATCTTTCCACTGTTCCAACAATCACCACTCTGGTTTGGTTGAAATAAACCCTTAATTCACCCATTTACATGTGGAGATATGCTGGCTCTATACACACTAAAAGTCCTGATTATTTACATGGAGTCTGGTGGAGATATGCTGGCTCTGTACACACTAAAAGTCCTGATTATTTACATGGAGTCTGGTGGAGATATGCTGGCTCTATACACACTAAAAGTCCTGATTATTTACATGGAGTCTGGTGGAGATATGCTGGCTCCATACACGCTAAAAGTCCTGATTATTTACATGGAGTCTGGTGGAGATATGCTGGCTCTATACACGCTAAAAGTCCTGATTATTTACATGGAGTCTGGTGGAGATATGCTGACTCTATACACGCTAAAAGTCCTGATTATTTACATGGAGTCTGGTGGAGATATGCTGGCTCCATACACGCTAAAAGTCCTGATTATTTACATGGAGTCTGGTGGAGATATGCTGGCTCTATACACGCTAAAAGTCCTGATTATTTACATGGAGTCTGGTGGAAATATGCTGGCTCTATACACGCTATATATATATATACATATATAATAAGATGTTGGAAGCCCCTCTAGTGGACAGAACGTGTAACAACAACCACATGCTTGTAGTGGCATTGACAATGCATAATACATAAGCCTGAGTAGTGTAGTACATATTATATTACAGTCTGCAATTGAGCATTACATATTTGAATATTATATATATAATATAATATAATAATATAATAAATATAATATATTATATTTGAATATTACAAAAATATCAAATGGAATTTGAATGGTATTATAGAGGAAGATTGACAGCTCTAGTACAGATAGCCACTGTTTATTTTTTTTACAATCATGACATACATGACTTAACCTCTGCTTTCTCATCTTACACATCACACTGGTCCATTCCATAAATACCCAACGGCCCCTTAAGAGATTTTGATACCGCCGCGCGGCAACCGCACTGACAACCGCCTACCTGCAAGAGCGATTCCGAAAAAAGGTGATTCTGGTGATTTGGGGAGTTATTTTGTGTCTCTGGTGCTTCTACACACACACACACTTTGAATAAATCCATCCATGGTGTTCTGAGTGAGATCTGGTGTCTGAATGTGTCCTACCTTCAGTCTCCTGGTAAGCTGGTCAACATCTGCACAGCTTTCTACGGCACTAGCCGGAACGAGCCGGCTAACCGCAACCCTTAGCATGCAAGCGTTGCCGTTAGTGAGGTAGCATGCTAACGTTAGCATGCTACCTCGTTCTCAATAGCAAAGCACCGCTACAACACACACTAGTTCACCATAATCTACCAGAAGAACTACTTCCATGTGCTCCCTGGTTTAGAAGAAGTCTCCCAGCTGATCCTGCCTTGGAACTGACTGAAGTTGGAGAAACAGCCTTTCTTTTACTGTCTATGGAGCTAGCTGACATGATCTACGACCTGAGCTACTGAGCATGTGCGAGTGCAATCAAAGATAGTACAGAAGAAGAAGAAGAAAAGAGGTCTCACTCTGTAGCTAGAACAGAGACCTGAACACAGGGTGAAAAGAGGAGCTGCAGCAATGTGCAGTACAACTAAAATATGGAGTTTTTTGATAATGAAAACCTGAAAATGAGCAGAATAGTGGATGGTATGTTTTTCGCAAAGTCATGATGCCATGTTGGACAGCTGTTTTTTTAGGAATGGGTACATAACCAAAAACGAAAATTATTTATTTTTGTGTCGGCGGTGAATGCCACAAGCCCGTAGGCGATAGCGATGGCGATGGCGATGGCGAGGAGGCGACCTATGAATGCTTGTATGAGTTTTTGAAGGCTGTTTTCTCCGTGCAGCAGTCTGCAGAGCTGAAGCAACAGGGACACTGTCGCATTTCTAGCGAGTCTGTCTTCTCTCGCTGTAGAAGTCATTGCATATGAATGAAAGAGAGGGAGAGGTGTGGACAAAGAGCCACAGAGAGTACTGTCTCTTACAAATGTGTTTTTCCCCTCCACTAACTTCTGCGATTTGTGTTGGGTCAGACCCATCTGCTAGCGATGGGGGGGCCGAGACTGAGAGCTACATGGAAAAATATGCACCAAAAATATGCACCACACAAGCCACTTTGAAATGTTGCTGTTTTCTAGTGTTAATTTTGTCACCTAATTTTAATTTAGTCTTAGTCTTGTGCCAAATGTCCTTGTTAGTTTTAGTCATATTTATTCATTCATATGTTTTTTTGTTAGTCAAGTTTCAGTCGACTAAACGTCTCGTCATTTTAGTCTAGTTTTAGTCAAAACATTTTTTTTTTTTAAATAACGGTAGGGTTCCACACAGCGAAACACCACACGAATTTCGGGCCAGCGAAAGTTTGCCTCGGGGGGCGTGGTCGCGAAAACAACACGCAACACCGCAACATGTTTTTAAATGTCCCGGGCTGTCAGAAGACAGGGCGGTAAAAATGCACAGCAGCAAACCATTGGTAAAATGTTAGCTCATAAATGCTCTGGTAACCTGGCTATGTAGCATAGCTGCCTCGCTACGCTTACAATGAAATGCAATGTCCGAACATGCTAGCGGTTGACCTGTCGGCTAGCTGAATCATTTTGAGTGTTTAAACTATCTCCAGTGGTCTATTTGGTGGTGTGTGTTCGCCCTGTTTAAGTTCGTGTGACATATAAACAACAATCCGTGTTGCTACAAGCGTCAATGTTCGCCAACAAAACATGTAATCAAACAAATGCACAAGTAGCCTAGCTAGCTAGCTGCCTGGCTAGGCTACAATGAAATCCAATGTCCGAACATGCTAGCGATTAGCCTGTCGGCTAGCTGAAAAGTTTGAGTGTTTAAACTAACATATACAGTGGTCTATTTAGCGGTGTATGTGCCCTGACTAAGTTTGTGTGTCATATAAACACAATTCGTGTTGATAGAAGTACCGATGTTCGTGTAGAAACATTTTAATCACATCAAAATGTTCATACGGCGCTGATAAACTCCGCCATCTTGGTCAGACTTTTTTTGTAACTCCCGCCTCCAAAAAAAAACACACGGACCTGATTGGTTCTCGAGTGGTCCTCATTTGAATATAGTTAAACTTTCGTCAACTTTATTTCGCTCCCCTCGGCGATTCGCTCTCATCTCGCTCAATCAGGGCGAATTATCGTCTCCGTTCAACCTCAATGAGAGCGAAGCGAAATTTCGCTGTGTGGAAACTTAGCGTAACAATTTATTTCTGAGATTGTTTCTGATAACCGTTTCAGTCAAATAGTTCTATCAAAATAAATTATATGAAGTTGTATAAATATCAAGCCTCTTCCTTATTTCACCAGTAAATTCCTGTTAAACGACAAAAACAACCACTGAATGGGAAAAGGGTATTTTACAATAACATTGAACGCAGCACGAGGCTGGCGAGGCGAGTTTGAAGTGAACGCAACATTCGTGTTGTTTTTCAGACAACGGCAGCTACAGACTGTCGTACGTACCCCGGTTGGAATCCTACACAGTGAAATACAGACCCACTTTACACCGTTCAGCTGTCAGCATTTTAACCGTGTTTAATAATAATAATAATAATACATTTAATTTGTAATGCACTTTATATTTAAGCAAATCTCAAAGTGCTACATGATAGTGCTAAAAATTATAAAAACACATGGAGAGCATGAAAAGAAAAGGAAGTAAATAAAAGGCAAAAGGACACAAGTTCACTCAAAAGCTCTCCTAAAAAGGTGGGTTTTAAGGCCACGTTTAAAAGCATCCACAGTCTGTGGTGTCCTCAGGTGGTCAGGGAGAGCCTTCCAGCAGCTGAGCAGAAAGCCCCATCTCCCATTGTACGAAGCTTTGTCCTGGGAGGTTTCAAAAAATATGCTGAGGCAGATCGGAGGGTACGTGTTGAGGTCTGTGGGGTGAGGAGTTCCTTGAGGTAGAGGGGGGCTTCACCATGAATGCACTGGTGGGTAAGGAGGGAGACCTTGTACTCAACCCTGAGTGAGACAGGAAGCCAATGGAGTGATTTAAGGATGGGGGTGATGTGGTCATATTTGCGCACCCTAAACAGGATCCTAGCAGCACTGTTTTGAATATACTGCAACTTCTGAAGGCTTTTGTCAGGGATCCCGGTGAGGAGTGCATTGCAGTAGTCCAGCCTGGAGGAGACAAAAGCGTGGACAAGCTTTTCCGCGTCTGCAGGAGTGAGCGTGGGACGGAGTTTGTGGATGTTCCTGAGGTGGAAAAAGGAGGTCTTGCAGAGATGTTTGATGTGAATCTCAAAGGTCAGATGAGAGTCCATTTTAACACCCAGGTTAGTGGCTGATGTTGAAAGTGGAATAGTTTGGCCGGAGAAGTTGATGCTGGTAATGTCAGATGATTGAACCTGGTGTGGGGGGCCGACTAGAATGGCTTCAGTCTTGGAGCTGTTTAGCTGCAGTCAAGTCCAGGAGGATAAGAAGAGATGGAGAGCCAGCGTCTGCAGTCATCCGCAGGTCATTTGTGACCCTGACCAGGGGTGTTTCTGTGCTGTGGCCAGGGCGGAAACCAGATTGAAATTTCTCAAACAGGTTGTTTTGTTTTAGATGTTTACTCCAGCTAGTAGTTAACGGTAGGCTAACGTTACCTGCTGCCAAGAGTAGTGTTTACTAGCTAACGGTAGGCTAACGTTACCTGCTGCCAAGAGTAATGTTTACTAGCTAACTGTAGGCTAACGTTACGTGCTGCCAAGAGTAGTGTTAACTAGCTAACGGTAGGCTAACGTTACCTGCTGCCAAGAGTAGTGTTTATTAGCTAACTTTAGGCTAACGTTACCTGCTGCCAAGAGTAGTGTTTACTAGCTAACGGTAGGCTAACGTTACCTGCTGCCAAGAGTAGTGTTTACTAGCTAACGGTAGGCTAACGTTACCTGCTGCCAAGAATAGTGTTTACTAGCTAACGGTAGGCTAACGTTACCTGCTGCCAAGAGTAGTGTTTACTAGCTAACGGTAGGCTAACGTTACCTGCTGCCAAGAGTAGTGTTAACTAGCTAACGGTAGGCTAACGTTACCTGCTGCCAAGAGTAGTGTTTATTAGCTAACTTTAGGCTAACGTTACCTGCTGCCAAGAGTAGTGTTTACTAGCTAACGGTAGGCTAACGTTACCTTCTGCCAAGAGTAGTGTTTACTAGCTAACGGTAGGCTAACATTACCTGCTGCCAAGAGTAGTGTTTACTAGCTAACGGTAGGCTAACGTTACCTGCTGCCAAGAGTAGTGTTAACTAGCTAACGGTAGGCTAACGTTCCCTGCTGCCAAGAGTAGTGTTTACTAGCTAACGGTAGGCTAACGTTCCCTGCTGCCAAGAATAGTGTTTACTAGCTAACTGTAGATAACGTTACCTGCTGCCATGAGTAGTGTTTACTAGCTAACTGTAGACTAACGTTACCTGCTGCCAAGAGTAGTGTTTATTAGCTAACTTTAGGCTAACGTTACCTGCTGCCAAGAGTAGTGTTTACTAGGTAACGGTAGGCTAACGTTACCTTCTGCCAAGAGTAGTGTTTACTAGCTAACGGTAGGCTAACGTTACCTGCTGCCAAGAGTAGTGTTTACTAGCTAACGGTAGGCTAACGTTCCTTGCTGCCAAGAGTAGTGTTTACTAGCTAACGGTAGGCTAACGTTACCTGCTGTCAGGTGTAGTGTTAATTAGTTAATTTACTCTTAGTCAGCGTTTTTGGGCATTGGCGCAGTCTCGTCATCTTCTCGTCTTAGTCATGGAAAAAAAGATCGTTGACGAACATATTTAGTCTCGTCTGAGGAAATTTACGCTACTGTTTTCATGAATACAAAAGTTGGGTGACCCCCTCCTATACTAAAAAACTTTGGGTGACCCTCCCCTCAACAAAGACATGACCTCCTCTATTTTCCTCCGGTGGTCCATTCCATTAATACCGAACAGTCCCTTATGGACACTTTTCTCACATACAAGTTTCACGACGCATTTCGCCAACATTTCACACGACTGTGACTAGTAAACAAATTATTATTTTGGATATATTTGCTTACCTGTAGTAAGCTAACAGAGAACAAGTTGACCTGTTGATGCTAACCGCGTTTTTAGCACACAGAGGATAGATTTGGGTAAATACCAACCAAACACCAGAGCTTCCTATCGTAGGCAAAACAAATAATGTTTCCGCCCGGTCTCGAACCGGGGACCTTTCGCGTGTTAGGCGAACGTGATAACCACTACACTACGGAAACCCTGTGAGAAAAGTACGATGTGTTCAGGAAGAACTAGCTTCACTTTACTCCACTTCTCAATTTGGTGGGTCCAAACATTTTCAGTAGCGCAGCATGATTGGGTGATATTTGTTACATACATTGGTGCGCGGCATGTCTGATTTTACATATATTTGTTGGTTTCCCCCCAATAAACCATGATATATAGCCTATTCTGTATGTAAATATTAGCTTGGACATTGTCCTGAAATGAAAAAACCATGTTTCCGCCCGGTTTCGAACCGGGGACCTTTCGCGTGTGAGGCGAACGTGATAACCACTACACTACGGAAACCCTGTGGAGAATGCTGAGATGCATTCAGGAACATATAGGAAACTAGCCTCACATGCCCCAAAGTCATAAAGTTCACTTTGTTTTAGTTTAGTAGGGCCAAACAATTTCAGTGGCCAGGAATTTACATACACATAATCTACTAACTGCTAAACTGCAGATAATGTGTGTCTGACACATACATCGCCAAATCCACCAGACCTTTTAGCGTGTATAGAGCCAGCATATCTCCACCAGACTCCATGTAAATAATCAGGACTTTTAGCGTGTATAGAGCCAGCATATCTCCACCAGACTCCATGTAAATAATCAGGACTTTTAGCGTGTATAGAGCCAGAATATCTCCACCAGACTCTATGTAAATAATCAGGACTTTTAGTGTGTATAGAGCCAGCATATCTCCACCAGACTCCATGTAAATAATCAGGACTTTTAGCGTGTATAGAGCCAGCATATCTCCACCAGACTCCATGTAAATAATCAGGACTTTTAGCGTGTATAGAGCCAGCATATCTCCACCAGACTCCATGTAAATAATCAGGACTTTTAGCGTGTATATGGCCAGCATATTTCCACCAGTGTAAATGGGTGAATTAGCTAACTGTAGGCTAACGTTACCTGCTGCCAAGAGTAATGTTTACTAGCTAACGGTAGGCTAACGTTACCTGCTGCCAAGAGTAGTGTCAACTAGCTAACACTAGGCTAACGTTACCTGCTGCCAAGAGTAGGGCTGGGCGATATGGACCAAAAGTCATATCCCGATATATTTTGGCTGAATATCGATATACGATATATATCCCGATATTTTTTTCCGCGAAGTGAGAGCAAATGTTCAGTCAAAGCCCAAATCAAATATGACATGTCACAAGTAGTTTCATAGAAACAGTTGCAAAATCAAATAAATAATAAACCGGTTTCTTCACCTGGTTCATGATTAAATGCTCAGCTGTTCAAATAACAATAAAATGTAAACCTAAATACTGTATAACAGGAGTACCTTTTTGAAATCAAAGCTCCATAGGCTTGTGTGTTTTGTTTCCAAAGGTCAATTAAGCTTTAGATATTAATATAATCTACTTTGTTCAAAATGTAATGCCTCATGCCTGTAAGCCTAGGTTATAGTCCCATTCTTTCACTTGATACTGCTTCCACTTAAGTAAACTTAAGATGAACTATCGACTACAAAACAAAGAAATTTATTATGATCGGTTCACAGATCTGAGTCCAATCGGAAACTTCACCCTTCTGAACTAAGAGTTTCTGCTTCAAGGTGAAGTTTAAACAGACTGAAATGTCCAGGTTCATTCCTCCACTATTTATTTCTGGATGTATTTAAAGCGTTACATGTAATTTTAACGGGCACTGAGCTCCAGATCCTGCAGCCGCAGACGGTCGCTGCCCCGCTGTAGCCTCTCTCCGTCCGCCTGCCGCCGCAAACTTAGTGGAACTTTTCGCCGATATCGACATACAGTTCGTCCTGGTTACGTGTAAGATCCTACGGTCACAACTCTGTCTTTGGCTGGTCCGATCTGGATCAAGCGGGGACCGGCGCGCACCGCGAAGCTGTGTTTTTGCCGGGGAAGAGACGCTGCGGCCGCCACGGGGCTCTCCGCCTCCCGCTCCGCCCGAGCTCAGATTGCTGGTCGACGGCGGCATATATAATCATAAAACACATTGTCACCTGTTAAATGTTATCCATGCTGTTTGTTCTTTTCATTTTCCTCTATCGAACATAATTAAGCGGTACAAAAGTCCGGCATCTTTAGCGTTGATCTGAATGCTTCGGACCCCTGTTCCAAGATACGGCGGGTTTTTGACGTATGTTTAGAACCTCACGGCGACATATCTATGGGAGCAAGGATCACATTTGAACTATATTGATATATGCGATATGGTCTAATTCCATATCTCATTTAAAAATATATCGATATATTTGTTTATATCGATATATCGCCCAGCCCTAGCCAAGAGTAGTGTTTACTAGCTAACTGTAGGCTAACGTTACCTGCTGCCAAGAGTAATGTTTACTAGCTAACGGTAGGCTAACGTTACCTGCTGCCAAGAGTAGTGTTAACTAGCTAAACTGTAGGCTAACGTTACCTGCTGCCAAGAGTAGTGTTAACTAGCTAAAACTAGGCTAACATTACCTGCTGCCAAGAGTAGTGTCAACTAGCTAAAACTAGGCTAACGTTACCTGCTGCCAAGAGTAGTGTTAACTAGCTAACTGTAGGCTAACGTTACCTGCTGCCAAGAGTAGTGTTAACTAGCTAACGGTAGGCTAACGTTACCTGCTGCCAAGAGTAGTGTCAACTAGGTTCCCCATATTCAGCTGAACCACTATTTGGACGTTT